>NW_006772445.1:493652-509192 GCF_000442215.2 Lipotes vexillifer | reverse complement strand
CAGCAGGAACTGAGGCTGACACAGACATAAATGATGTTATTATTAAAAAGCTCAGATTTTCAGGGTCATTTGTCACTGCAGTATATAACTAAGCTGATTAACACAAAGGAACATGGTAGTTTTATTACTATTAAGAAGTAGGGGGATGAACTGTTAGTGTAACACAGAGGACTGAACATATGTTTTGGAGTTTGAGAGCTATGGGTTTGACCCAGGTTTGAATATAATTAGTTGTGACTACTTGGAATAGTTATTAAACTATTTGAACTTCAGTATTTTCACTTCTAAAATGGGATCCACCCACATAAACTTACAACTTTGCTGTAAAGATTAAATAACTGCATTTAAGGTAATGCTTACTGCTGTAACTAACAATCGAATGCAAAACTGCATAATGACTCAGAGTGTATAGAAGTTTGTTTCTAACTCACTTAAACTGCAAAATTCGTGATCCTGATTATCCAATGTTTTCTCTCCAAGCAATGATTCAGGGACTTGGCTCCTTCTTTCCATTTTGTGGCTCTGCTATCTGCAAAACACGGTGACCAAGGTTGCTTGGGAACTATCTCCATTCCTGTCATCCAGAAATGGCAAAGGAACATGGAGGATCTCAAGAGGGAGGTTTTCATAGACTAGGTGTGGAAGTGCTAACACATTGCTTCTGCTCATTTTCTAATGGTTAGAACCCAGTTACATGGTCACACCCAAGTACAATGTAAGCTGGAAATGTAGTCAGCTATGTGCTTAAGAAGAAAAGGAAATAGGTTTGATGAACAGTTAGCAGTTTCTGCCACAGTGATATATGTTAAGGGCAAGACTACCTACAAGAACCTAGTAGATGCTTAATAAACATTCTTTCCTGTTTGCTTTCTCTAGGTTTCTTCAAGCCTTATGTAACTATCAAAAAATTTTTATCTACTGGGAATCAAACACACAACTTTAAGATGGAATATATAAATCTTGCAGCCATGAAAAAATGATTAGTTTAAGAGTTTTTCTTGCCTGATAATTCTTTTTTTTAAACATCTTTATTGGAGTATAATTGCTTTACAATGGTGTGTTAGTTTCTGTTTTATAACAAAGTGAATCAGCTATACTTATACATATATCCCCATATCTCCTCCCTCTTGCGTCTCTCTCTCACCCTCCCTATCTCACCCCTCCAGATGGTCACGAAGCACCGAGCTGATCTCCCTGTGCTATGCGGGTTGCTTCCCACTAGCTATCTATTTTACATTTGGTAGTATATATAAGTCCATGCCACTCTCTCACTTCACCCTAGCTTACCCTTCCTCCTCCCCGTGTCCTCAAGTCCATTCTCTACATCTGCATCTTTACTCCTGTCCTGCCTCTAGGTTCTTCAGAACCTTCATTCTTTTTTTTTAGATTCCATATATATGTGTTACCGTATGGTATTTGTTTTTCTCTTTCTGACTTACTTCACTCTGTATGACAGACTCTAGGTCCATCCACCTCACTACAAATAACTCAATTTCGTTTCTTTTTATTTGCCTGATAATTCTTGATATTCATAAAGCAATGTGCTTAGTGAAAGTATCTTGGTTCATTGCCTGTCAGAACTAGAGGTGAAGCTAGAGGCATTCAATAAATGTTTGTTGAATGCCTAACTGAGTAAATATGCCTCTTTTGATTTAATAAAATATCATGACTGAGCAAGTGTTATACCCTTCTGTAAGGCATATGGTAAAATATGAGAACTAAACTGGCTCTCCAGGGACTTTGCCAACGAAGAATTGGTATCTGACTTTTATTTACTATGGAAAATGCTTGTATTTCTAACATAAAATTAAAAGACTTTACACAAATTTTCAGTTTTTTATTATGTTATTGAATAATTCCTTTGGGTTTACACTTTCATGATTCTGGATACATGTGAAAGCTACTGGTAATTTCTGCTAGTCAAAATCAGTTTTGTAAGTCTTTGCAGACATATGAAAATGGGCTTGCCCCTCAATTTTTCTTTACCTCTTCCTAGGCACTTGACTTTGGGCAACTTACATTACATATATGGGCCTCAATATTTTCATCCATAACAACAGAATGAAGATAAATCTAGGTTATATATTTATAGTGAGTTTTAAATGAGGTGTAAAACATATAAAACAATGAATACATTTTCTGTAATATAGTAAATACTCAGTAAATGGCAACTTTTCTATTAATATTAATAGCAGTGATGATATTAGTAATATCATAAATAATAATAATAGAATAATAAACTATTACCATGGAAAGGTATATCTTTCTCAGAAGTACACTATATATGTGAAATAAGAATGATGTTTAAAATATTTTCCTTTAAAAGCCATCATTCCTAGAGAAAACATGGAATGAGGTTGGAATATACGTCCTATAACGCCCAGACCAAGCTTTTGTTCTCACCTGAGTATTTTGACATTGCGTAATTGCATAGTAAACAATATGTCATATGCTTGGCATGTACTTCTTAATAATTTTGAAAAGCCACTAGAGGGTGCTACTTTGTTAGGAAAATAAAAGCACCTCCAAGCAGTAGTGTTCAGTCTGCAGCGGGGACGTCTGATGTTAGGGGCCAGAACTGAGCTCTCTGCTGTGAGTATCCGGATACAATTTATTCATTTATCGTTTATGTCGGAAGTAAATAGCAATAGTTTAGGCAAGCCACAAAAGTTGATACAGATAAAATCCCAGTCTTTTCTTTCAGTAAATATTCATACCAGTTCTGTTATGCAAAAGCTGTGAATATTTCTTACCAAACAAAATTCTGAGGCTATATGACTTTCTTATGGGAGATAAGCTGGCTTTAATTAAGTGTGTGTAGTGTTTTGACTAGATATCTGTTGCTCTAAGTTTGGTGTAATGATTTTCTTCTGTCTTTGGTAGTTTTTATCATAAAGGTTGGTGAAAATGAAGATCCTGTATTATTTTTGCCCTCTGAAAAATAACATTTCAGTGATCCAAAGGTCACAGATATGTTCAGGCGGGTGAGCTGCAGATAAACTAAGTATATGACCTTCGTTTTCGTAACTCTGAGTTTAAAGTGAATGTTATGCTGATGAGAGATTGTATGAAGTGTCAGCCTCAATAATGAATAAAAGCCTTTAGTCTGTAGTTCTTATTCAGTGGCAAAAGCATCTTTGTGAAGCCAATTACCTAAGGATGAAACACAGTCAACATGGGTTTAGTAAAAAGATTTCTGCAGATTAACTTTCATCTTTTCAGCCAACCATGAAGTAATGATAGAGATGGAGAAAGATTGTCAGTAGTTGGAGGAGAGGAAGAAATAAATGGGGAAACCTAAAAAAATCCTGATTCTCGAGTAGAAGTGAACTGCACAAAAACTGGGTGTTCTCAGTGTGCACATTTTTGATCCCTGATAGAGGAATTAACTTCCTGAGGGATTTTTTCCTACTACCTATTACTTCTGAAATATGAGTGGGGGGAAAGGGTTTTGGTTTGACTTGCATTAATAAAAGGAACAACTAAAAAGTCTCAGAGAAAATTATCTGGAAGAGTCTAGCTCCTCAAGTCCTCCGAGATTCCCCAGAGCCAAAGTAACTGCTCATTAGTCCGGATTGGACTTGATGATTACACAGAATATATTCAGGTTACTGGCTTATGGTGTGTGTGTGTGTACGCACTCCATACACACACATACACTTTATCACAACTCTAAGAGGTCATGTCAGTCAACAGCTCAGTCTTACCCTACTCTAATTTTTAATGTTAATCCAGCTTCTATAGCTTGTTTCTCTTTTGGAACAGCTGACCCCTCCCCGCGGTGGGAGCTGGGAGGGGTCAGGAGGCTCTGATTATTATTCACTGTTGAGATGTTTTAAATCCACCTTCAAATCTTTTCCAGAGAATTTGAGACTGGGAACACATGGGTGGCACTAGAATATGAAAAAACTATTTTTCATCTCTCTTTTTCATTAGTGTCGATCATGTGTTTCTTTTTGTAAGTGCACTGGAGAATAGTGATGAAATGGAATGGGGTTATCCCATTGTCCATGTTAGGGGTGTAAGGAAACTCTAATTCACCCTTCTCTGATCAGAAAGGGTTGAATTTTTACTGAGAAGTATACCTCTGCTTTAATATGCCAGCTGTGTGAAAGCATGGATTACAGAAAATAATATGGAACTAGAAGGGAGATGTCGGTTTTAAGCCCTCTGCTTCTGATCTGCTATTCTTAGTTGTGGCAAGTGGGTTTATCTTAAACCATGAACATGACTAAGCTTTAGTTTAGTTTTTAAATTAAAATCTTTTTTTTTTTTTGGTAAGAAAGAATACTGTCTATTTGGTTTGTGACAGAAAAGTGACCTCAAACTATAGAGGCCAATAGAAGTGTTGTCATGGTCTGTGACAATATGGTCAAAATTAGGCTTTACTAGATTAATTGAACACTATTAAGAAAATACCCTGTTTGCTTTCCCATTCCTTGATTTTCTTTAGCATTCCAATTTCTCATTCTGTATACTGCTATCTTGCAAATGACTATATTGAATGGTTCAGCCTGAGAGCAGATGTTAAAGGTGTAATGATGAGGGAAGTAGAAAAGGTAGTTTATCTTCTCATGTAATACACAGTGTCACTGCCAACAGCTGTGCTTTTGCTTTTGATTTTGTTGTAACTTTTTTATGACCCAGTTCCTGCTTTAAGGCATATTGTACTCTTGTCCTTTTAAGTGTAGATGTTCAAATAATTCCATGGAATCCCCTTTACTGACTTAAAACCTGAGTTGATGTGAAATTTGAAATACTGTACTTGAAAGTTTTTTTTTTTTTTGCTCAGTTTTCTCATTTGGAAACTTGAGGGGAGCAAGTTTTTTCAGTAGCTTTCTTTGGTAAAGCTCCATGATTCTCAAACCCTAGATTGAGGCTTCCCTTCAGTCCCTCACTGGACTGAATTTTGTGAGGGAGTCCTCTTCTTTCGCTTTGTACATCCCTAAACAAACCTTGTTTAAGTAAAAACTAAGTGAAAGTCTTGGTTTCCCTGCTTAAGTTAATAACACACATACCTATATGTATATATGTCAGTCTTACCCATAAGGATTGGGTAAGACAGATGGAGATCAAAAAGATCAAAATATCACCTTTATCCTTTATGATTGATAAAACTAATATTGGAGACTGTGATTTGGAGAAGTGGCAATAATGACATCTTTTTTTTTTTTTTTTTTTTCTACTTCCTATTAGGGTGCAATGCTGACTTGTTATTATTATCAATAAGAAATAATATGTTGGCAAAATTATGGAGACAGTGAAAAGCTCAGTGGGTGCTAGCGGCGTGGAAGAAGGGAAAAATGAATGGTGGAGAACAGAAGGTTTTTAGGGCAGGGAAACTACTCTGTATGATAGTATAGTGGTAGATACGTCATTATACATTTGTCAAAACCCATAGAATGTACAACACTGAGAGTGAACCCTAGCGTAAGCTGTGTGCTTTGGCTGACAATGATATACTGATGTTGGTTTGTCCATTGTTACAGATGTGTCACACTGACACAGGATCATTAGGGAAGGCTGTGGCAGGGGAGTGGCGGGTTGAGGAGAAGGGGTAGGAAGTCTATTTTCAACTCAATTTTGCCGAGAACCTAAAACTGCTCTAAAAAAATAAAGTCTACTAATATTTTTTTTAAAAAGGATCCCCCCAAAGCTAATATGAACAGAATATTTACTATTTTACAGACTTTATAGATCTGGTGATTTATTTAACACTTATATCAACCTTATGAGGAAACTAAAGCACAGAC
Source organism: Lipotes vexillifer (assembly GCF_000442215.2). Lineage (NCBI taxonomy): Eukaryota > Metazoa > Chordata > Mammalia > Artiodactyla > Lipotidae > Lipotes > Lipotes vexillifer. Next base: position 503,439 of record NW_006772445.1, on the reverse strand, counting down.
TGGTTGAATAACCTCACATAGCTAATACGCAATAAATAATAGAGCCTGAATTAAAAATAGTATACTAAGTGGCTTTTGAATTAAAGAACACTTCCAGGGAACAATGAGTAAAAATATTAAATAACAGAAGCAATGGTGATATTAGGAATAACTGAGTTACAGACACAGAGCCATATCCAAGGGTTCAGAAATCTGATAATTCCCCACAGTCCAGCCTAATTCAAAATCAATTATTGGAGTATTTCTAAATAACATACGTAAAATTGGTGGATTCAGATCCCCTCTATTTTGGGAGATCAAATGAAAAGGGTAATGAGTTTTTTTTTGCGGTACGCGGGCCTCTCACTGTTGCGGCCTCTCACTGTTGCGGCCTCTCCCGCTGCGGAGCACGGGCTCCGGATGCGCAGGCTCAGCGGCCGTGGCTCTCGGGCCTAGCCGCTCCGCGGCATGTGGGATCTTCCCAGACCAGGGCACCAACCCGCGTACCCTGCATCGGCAGGCGGACTCTCAAGCACTGCGCCACCAGGGAAGCCCAATAATGACATCTTAATACCAAACTCCAAGCTCAGCCAGAGGCAGGCAGCTGGGAAGATACTGGGTGGAAGTATGCCCTTGTTCCACCTAAAGGCAGGTAGAGTGTGTATACTCTCTCAGGGCAGCTAGCTCCCTCCAGGATGTAGGGAACAGAGACTGAGCTGGGCCTACCTAGTTCTTCTCCCAAAAACTCATCAATCAGCTCCCTGACTTTCTGAGGTGAGAAATCTTGGAAATGCCTCATTACAGAAACCTGAGGGGAGGAAAGAATGTCCCAACCCTACTACCCCTCAAAATATTCTCCAGGGCTTTGTTTTCTTACTTTATGGAGCTTAACCATTAAGTTGATGAAAAGCAAGATTACTGCTGTTGTCTTAGTGGAGAAACTCTGTCAAGACAGCCTGCCCCTACCACTGTGAGGCTGTGGTCCAACCACTGATCTCTGACTTGTTGTGGATCTGCCTGGGAAACCGGTAAGAGAGACACCTTATTCCCCTAGAAGAATTATTATTATTCCCCAAAAGGGTCAGTCTGTACTACAGCTGAAACCTCCTCTTTCTGTTCCCAACCCAAATTACTATCTAGCTACATTGTCCAAGAGGTTTTGCAATAATATCCGGTGACCACATGGAGCTATTCCAATAATAATAGGTCAAAAAACTAGATGTCCCAAATATAAATATAAATCTCTGTCCACTATTAAATTCCTCAACAAAAATTAAAGTACAAATTTAAACTCCCTTGAATTTTACAGTTCAAATGAATTAGAGCCCAGAATAAATTATCTTACCTTTGTGATTTCAAAGAAATTAATGAAAAAAAATCATCCTTGCCAATTTCTTAGTCTAATCAGCCTCAACAGAGACCTCTTAGTGGCTGGAGAGGATGAGTTTCCCTCAGCAGCTGCAGTGTGGCTTATTTCTCATGGAAATAGGTGTAATTCCTTCACAACTTTCAGAAATAGCATTAATTCATTGCCAAGTTTCTGATGTACCTAATTTTTTAGAAAAGTGTTCACGAGATTATTATAGCACTGGCCCCATTCTCACCAAATTTAGAAAAAAAATTAATAATTAATACTTAGTTCCTAGAGTAGTTTTTATGTTCCCCAAACTCAGTTTTTAGTGATGTTAAAGATTCTAGAAGAGACTTATTGAGATCTGAGAACAGGGTGGACAGTCTTGATTTTAGTCTGACCAGGATGCCAGACTTCCAGAATCAATGATTTGGGAACTTGAATTCAACTGGGAGAAATCACCTGTAAATACATTACCTTTGGCCCTGTGGAATTACCAGATCTTGAGAGAAAATGAATTTAAGAACACAATCTCTTCTCCAAGAAAAGGACATTTGAGACGTGCTGGGCAAGCTTAGGACTTTGTCAAGGTTTCTACATTCTTATTTGGCATGCTTTTGGGCCTTTTTGGGAGACATCCTGATGGTGATTTAGTGTGGATTCTGTATAGTGACAAGTCCCCCACCCTTTTTCCGTGGTGGTTGGTTCCATTACTCTGGCTATAAAATTGCTAGAAATGAAATGAAATACCCTAGAGAAACTTTCTTTCTCCTCTTCATCCTTCCTCCAGCTGGGGAAATATCTCCAGCAGATTCCTGAACTCACAATGTCGTTGATATTTCTTAAAGATTGTAGCCTTAGAAGGGTTTAGTGAGAACAGGTATCTCCCTGTGTCCTTCAAGAAAATGTTACCTGGTGCAAAAATTTTAAACTAGGACCTCACCCATGTGTACTCTGAAAGCACTCATAGAACTTAGGCATGCAATTAAAGACATGCTTACATACATGGTTGAGAAACATAGTCAAATAAAAATTGATTCACCTATTGTCCACACACAATAGATAGTTTAAGGTCATGTTGTAGCAGCCTAGTTCTGAAGGTCTCTGTGCCCCATATGACATTATTTAAGGTGTGGGAAGCCCTGCTTGTGTAAAAACAGCCTCTTGCTCTATAAAAATAGACACACATCTGCGGACAAGCCACTGTAAGCTGCAGTCCTCCACCAAATGCAAAATCCCATAGTGACCCATTCCTTTAAAGTACAAGATCTAAAGATGCTACTTAGGCTGCAGTGATTGTAAGCACACCACAAAACTGTGAAAGCCAATTGCAAGATACAATATAAGCCCCTGCAAACCACCAAAGTCAACCACAGGCAGAGCCTGACTTCATCCAGTGCCTCATGATTCAATATTATTTTTGCTCTCCAAATTCCATTCCATGTCTATTTCTCAATATTCCTGGCTCAAGGCGCCATATCCTAACAATCCCTTGAATTGAACTTCCAGATCTTGGGCAGAGGCAGAATCTGCCCTGTAAAACATGGGATTTGGAATAACAGAACTGAATGCCTACATTCCGTAGTTAGCTGGATCACAAGGGAGGGGAAGGCAGAAGGAGCTGGACTACTCATGTCCAGTTCTTTTCTAAAATTCACCAGTCAGGTAACTCACTCTTCTTTGTGCACAAGTAGCTGGTGGTATTTAGAACATTTAGGGCATTTCTCCTCATAGAAAGCAGAGGACTAGAGAAGTTCTTTCCCCCTTAACAGAATTTGATTGGATGTTCCCCCTGTGGCCTCCTTTGATAGCTTGTTCTTAAAACCAGTTCCACTCTCCAGAATAAAAAACCCAAACCGAACAAATAAGTACAAAAGACTTAGGTCTTCTAAGTAATTGAGCAGCTCAACAGCTGAATGGCTCAACTGATGCATCATCAATTTCAATTCTGCTGCAGGTTTTCCCATGTGTTTTACATATGTTAGCTGTAACTGATCTCTTCAAACACTCAGTGTAACACATTTCTGGAAATGCTTGGTTAAGTCTGGTTTTCCAAAAGTAGGTTGGAAAGATTTCAAATAACACAAATGGGGAAAAAAATGGAATGAATAGGAAAATGATTCGCAGTGCCCATTGATACAGGGAGATGTAATTACATTAAGTTAAATGAGGTAATAATTGTGAAAGCACTTGGCAAACTTGTAAAATACCATATGAAGGTAAAATCTTAGCTGTTACATTCTGTGCAAATGGATTGCAATTTGAAGTCCACAATTCCTATGGTAAGAATTTTGGTAGGAACTTTAAAATCAAGTTCCACTCTCTCTTAAAGAAACAGAGGCCTTGAAGTGGTCAATTTCTCTAAGCCTTAGAGTCTATGGTCATGGTCACCCATTTAATGAATGGCCAAATGGGACCAGAAGACCATTTGGTTCTCTTAATGATTGGTGCCAGAGCTGGGGTTTGCCTAGAATAGTGTGAAATGCAAGCTGCCAGGGCATGAGATGCCGACAAAGATGAAAACTTGACCATACATAATGTTGGTAACGTCAACTCTAGATATGAAGGAAAAGAGATATGTATGTTTTGGAACCTAATAGGAATTAATTCCCTTTGTTTTCCCTCTTTTATAATGTCAGGAAATTATGTGATCAGTAGTAGTTTCTTTAAAAAATAGTAAAACAGTATTACAAAGACCCCAATCTATGTCCTACTTCTATATAAGTTTAGTGTACATAAAGATTTTATCCAGAGGACTTATTTTGCATTTTATTTAAATGATTAGTTCAATGATGTATTCTTTTATGTCTTAATGAAATATTCCCTTTCAATGAACAAAAAATCCTTATGGATCTTACAACGTACAGTAAATTCTGCTATAATGTATGTTTTGAAAACGTGAAATTGTTCCAACACAACTGATATTTTAGGGAACTTTGAGCATGACACAAATTTTGTCTTTGCCTCTGCACAGTTTTGTTTATAAGAAACTCTAGGTGAACGCAGTGACCTGCAGCCAGCTGAACCCAGCTGCAGAGGAATTCGCATAACACACATGCATGCATCTCAAATTCTACCAGGTACCTCCTTTCACCCCATGTATTATAAGCCTCGCCCACCCACATCTGGTGTTAGAACTTTCAGACCGATTTCAGGTAACCCTCCTTCCATCATTTTACAGTGACTTTCAAGGTGCAACCCTTCTGTAAACTTCAGGTCTTTTTCAAGGTAAAGTGCCATGCTTATTGTAATATTTATGTATTTTGTAACTATTTCATATGTGTAAAACTGTGCTACCATTTTTATTAGGTTCCTACCTTTAAAAAAAATGTCACTGATGAGATTTCTAAGTGTTGTGTGTGTCCCCAAACCCATTTTCTTGTAAGCCCCGTGGTTTTTATTGTGTGATTTTGCAAAGCATGGTAATTTTGAGGAATGCAGATGTCATGTTCTAGCAGAACTGACTGATTTTAAATTCAGTTTTTCACTTTTATTTATATTTTGGAACAACAAGTAATACAATTATCTATTTCTCTTCTTCCCTCCCCCCAACTTTTTTGGTAGTGCTGTTAGTTTATTGCAAGATCCCTGCAAAGTGTCTGTAGGCTAGTTTCTTGGGAAGCAAGCATGTCTTCATTTGCATGGACTGTGAACAATTTTGTGCAAATATACACATTTGAAACTTTAGGCTCAGAGATATTGACAACATGCATTCTTGTTTTTTCATGCTCTGAAATTGAGACAAACTTTGGCTGTCAAAAACTTCTATATATGATACTTAATAAATATGTGTATGAAATATACATAAGGAAAAAACACTTCTGCAGCATTTTATTTTTATTTTGTGCATCTGTCTCATGCCACATGAGTACTATCACATATATGGTATATGCATCTACTCTACTCTGATATTTATTGTTGTATTTGTCTTTAGAAGCCCCTTTTTCTTTTCTTTTTTAAACTTTATCAAGGTATAATTGACAAGTAAAATTGTAACATATTTAAAGTGTACATCGCGATAATTTGATATATATGTATACATTATACAAGGCTTCCTGCCATCTAGTTAATTAACACATCAATCACATCACATATTTATCTTTTTTTTTAGAAACTCCTTTGCTTTTCTATACTCCCTCTCCCGTTCATCATGTGATGTACCCTATGCACAGCCACAGTGCATAAAACATAAGTTTTAGACCAGAATTTCAATGATGTGAAGGAAATGTACTTGTTCATAAAAGCTGAAAAGAGATATTAATATTTATTAACTTCCTTCTATATTCCAGGAGGTTGGCTACGTTGTTCACTGATAATATATCTCATTCAATCTTCACAATATCCCATATAGTTTTTACTCTCCATTTTAACAGATGAAGAAACTAAAGATCATGCAAGGTCGTTAGTTGTCCTAATATCAAGTGGTGTTAGAGTCATGTGTCCTTTTGGGTCCCCTGATAAGTGAACACAAAGATGGGATTAGATTTGTAAGAGGTTTATTGAGGGAACTGCCTGTGAAAGATAAAGGAGGGAGCAGGAGAGTCTTCAGACAATGATGCAGGTCTGAAACCCAGGAAAGGAGAAAAAAGAAAGGAAAAGCCACAAATTGAATGGAGTTCTGAGAAAGTCTCAGCCAGGCCAGTGCCTCAGGGAATCCCTGAACAAAAGATGTCCATTAGAGGAGTCCTGCACTGGGGAGAAGTGGCCCATTTCTAGTACTCCTGCCATATCAGTCATGGGTTGGGAGCAGCCCAAGGGAAGCATGGACTCTCTAAGCTCTATGTTGGATCTAAAGGTGTGGACAGCAAGAGGCTGCCAGTCAGCTGTGATCCCATGTGCAGATTCTCCTGAAAGATCTGAGCTGTGCACCTCTATGGCCACCCACAGTCATAACTCAAGAAGAGATGCCTGAGTACAAAGTTCTTCTCTACATGGGTAGCACACAGGGTTAGTGGCAGGGGTCGTTTCCCACCAAGCAAAATAACACCCTCACTCACCTCTAAATAATATAACCTAAGTAAAATTTGTCAGTTTGATGAGCAGACACAGCTTCAGGATATGTTTCTCAGTCTCCTAGCTTTTAACGGCTTGTTTCATCCAAGTCCCTCCTAAAATTTTGTAGCTGCCACTGAAGAGCCAAGAACAGAGAAGTAGTTTTCTAGAGCAAAGGTTCTAATGTTGGCAGCACATTAGAATCAGGGTGAGGGGATGATTAACCTTTCCTATGGCCATTCTTCACCTCCAGCCAATTAAATCGAATCTCTCAGGGTAGAGTCTAGCGATCAGTATTTTTTAAAGGTTTGCAGGTAATTTCAGTGTGTATTCAAGGTTGAGAGTTACTGTTATAAAGAATATCTGCCTGAGGTAGAAGAATAGCTATATCTTTGAACATTCTTCTAAATACTCAGTCTCTCTACAAGTTCCACTCATATCCACCCCAGGGATTTACCTAATCAGTTCAAGAATGTTCCTAGAGACCATTAAGCTTAAATTCTTTTTTTAGTCTTTGTGACAGTAATCCTATACAAAATTTTCCTATCCTTAAGTTATACTTGCATTCGCATTTCTGTTTTCACCATACTATAACTTGAGCACATCCGTATATTTTTATACAAAAGTATGATACAAATAATAACAAGAAGGAATCCTGGTTCTCTGGCTACACTCAGCAGTGTAGCTTTTGAAAGTGCTTAGAACACTAAGGAATTCTGGAGGTAGAGGTAGAGAGAAGCCTTTTTGTCTTAACACGGGAAAGACATTGCCACATTTTCTCAAAATTTGAAAGGAAAACAGGAAGAGAGTTAAGAGTGTGGACTGAACCAAATGGAGAGTTCAGATTGGGTGTGTTTTATTTATACTCTTATTTTTATGTTAAATGAATATCAGTGAAAGTAATATGTTCATTGTAAAACTCTGGAAAAAGACAATGTAGACAGATGAAAATAATATGTTTAATACTAATATTAGTTATTTGTTCCGAAATCCAAGTTAGTCAATATATTTGCCTCCAGTGAGCTCTACTTGTTAGATTAGGATGAATTGATCAAGGTGTAGCTGTTGGTACCTGACCTCCACTGTGGGATTAATTTTTCTCTGTTATCAAGAAAAAACAAAAAGCAAACAAACAAACCACCCCACCGTTTATCTATTCATCTGCAGTGGCAGATCAAGAGTAGAGTTGGAGCAGTGGAAATTACCGGAAACAGGCAATAAGGGGAGGCATGGTCTGTAGAAAAGTTAAAAACAGTAATAAAACTAACTTAAAATTGATTTTTAAAATTGTCATCATGTATTGGCAACTCTACAATGATGTCAGTGATAAAAATACTCCTCCCTAAAAAAATATATTTTCTTGGTCTAAGTTCTAAATTTCAAACCAACACTTTTTAAAAACTTATTTTAAAATAAACATTGTATTCTGCATTGTATTCTCCATGGAATATTCCCATTTATATTATTGACCTCTGACATGTGAAATCAGTTTCATACCTTGCTTCCAGAGCTTATTTGTAAAGGTTTGGCCCCCTTCTGGCTTGCTTAAGGCATAGCTTGTCTCCAACCTTTTGACAACATATAGTCTGGCATTTAAACAATAGATTAAAAATAACAATAGTGACACAGAATGTGTAAAGATGATGAATTAGAACTTGAGTTACTTCAATTTTGTCTTTCTTTGTGACTAGTTGGAGTTTTCATATGCATTTATAGTTTAAACAGTGAAATAATGCAGACTGAGAGATGTAATATTTTTGTTTGGTAAGTGCTTACATGAACTATTTTACTGAATTCTTCTTTTTATATATGTTAATTGCTTTAAAACTAAAGAACTACAAGGGAGTAAAACATTGCATCAGTATGATTTAGTAGGTTTAGCCATTTTGGTTTCATTAAAATTCACTTAAAAAACTGGCATGATTATATATACACAGAATTTAATAAAAGGAAAAAGTCACTATCTTCATATCTCTTCTGGCTATTACTCATTCCATTTCATATTATTACTGAAAATAATTTTGCTGTATAGAGTAGGATGGCACTGAGAAATGCTCTGCTCTCAGTGCCAAATAGTCCAGGTATGGCACTGCTCAACTGCTTTTTCAAAGAGCTTGAAAGTCATTTAATAGGCCTTATATTTTTTCCTTCATCGTGTCAGTTTTCCCCTTTTCTCCATTCCTATGTCCTTCTTTGCTTGCTCTTAACATCCAATCTCCTAGGGCAGGAAATGTCTCCTAGAAAAGTAGAAAGAAGTCATTAATTATATTTACAGTTCTGGCTTTCCCGTATTGTCAAAGAAGGTTAAAGTAATCCTGTCACAGACTTGGTCAAAGATTAGCTGAGAAAGCCTGAAATCAATGAGATTGATTTGTCCAACCCTAAGGGAAGTGTGATGAGTATTCTATTGAGAAAAGTAATCTAATTTGGGTGGTCCAAAGGAGATTGCTCAGATTAAATGGTCACTATATACTATGAGTTCTGTTCAGCAGAAATGTTCAACATTTAATTGCTCTTTAGTGGGTAAGCAAAGCTGACAACCTCTTTTTGAGGTGCATTTTGAGGGTGAAAGGAAAAAAAGGGTCTCCATAGATTTAGGCTATTAAAGTATGGAAGTAAAAGAAGTATAAGATTGGCGGAGTTATTTCCCCTGTACTCCTGGTTCCAAACAGAACGAGGTGCAGGAGTGTGTGTGGCTAAAATGAGTGGCCAAAGCCCCCCCAAAGGCAAGTTATGCCAAGAGGATCTGAATTGTCTGAAATGCCTAACAGGTGTCTGATGTAATTTCTATGGACTTGAGATGCAAAGCAGGGAGCAGAGCTAAAGCCACTGTCTACTAGGCTTAGATTTGGAAGCAGACAGTGACCTCCATCACATATGACAATGATAATCGCAAAATCCAGACTGGTGTTTACTCCTAGGGAAAAAGGGAGAGGAAACAGGATCAGGAAGAAGTAAACCGGGATTCAACAGTAACCATCATTCTTTATCTCTTCAAAAGAACTCTGAGGGGAAAATGGCAAAATATTACACTTGTGTAAAATTGAGCATTGGGTACATGAGTATTTGCTATATTATTCTCTTAACTTTTTGTATGTTTGAAGAATAGCTTAATAAATAAAATTCAATAAATTAAAATAGATATGATTATCAAAGTGATACTGATAATGTTAATGATACAGGAATGTGTTATAGGTATTTGAGTCCTAAAGTAATATGTTTTAGTTGAAGATATTCCCCTCTAGTTTATTTTTGTAAAAATTCAGTATGACTTCAAGAATTATTTCTTGTTGACAAACACTAAAGGAAACAGTATACTTTTTTGTAGTACTTTTATAGCTCAAGTCAATCTTTAAGACACCATTAAAAGTAATCCAATCCATCTCTATTTTGACTCGGCCTCCCAAGAATGCATAGCCTTGTGCAAAGGCTAACTATTAGGTAGTAAAATCCCATGGAAAAAAA
>NW_006772445.1:425321-493642 GCF_000442215.2 Lipotes vexillifer | reverse complement strand
GAAAGAGGAATGAGACATAGAAGAAGGAAAAACCAGTTCAAGGTATTTAGCATGGCTGATAGACCATCTCATAAAACTGTCTTCTGAGAGGCTATATAAACAACTTCCCAATCCATGGAAAAAAAAGGAAGAATTTATCTGTAGGCTTCCATCTCCCGTTGGTTAAAGCTTTACTACACAGGTGTTTAGCTCTTTCCCATCCACCACTCTCACACACATAATTCTCTGTGGTACATGCTTGGGACCATAGCATCACCTGCCTGTTATCAATAAGGATTAGTGGGGGAGGAGATAAGAGTGTGCACAGTCAGTGCTTTTTACTTGCATATGTTTGAAGGTTTTCGGCTTCTCCAGAGAAGACTAATTGATTATATAAGTGTGGGTTGTTTTTCTGGGCTCTCTATTCTGTTTTGTGGATATATGTGTTTTGGGGCCAGTACAATACTGTTTAGATTACTATTGCTTTGTAGTGTAGCTTGAAATCAGGTAGTGTGATACCACCAGCTTTGTTCTTCTTTCTTAAGTTTGCTTTGACTATTTGGAGTCTTTGGTGGTTCCATACAAATTTTAGGATTGTTTGTTCTAGTTTTGTGTAGAATGTCATGGGTATTTTGACAGAGATTATATTGAATCTGTAGATTGCCTTGGGTAGTATGGTCATTTTAACAATATTAATCCTTCCAATCCATGAATATGGAATATCTTTCCACTTATTTGTGTTGTCTTCTATTTATTTAAGTCAAAGTACAGTTGATTTACTATGTTGTGCCAATCTCTGCCGTATGTGTTGTCTTCATTTGCTTTCCTCAACGTCTTATAGTTTTCTGAGTACAGGTCTTTTACCTCCATGGTTAGGTTTATTCCTAGGTATTTTATTCTTTTTGATTTCATTGTAAACTGGATTGTTTTCTTAATTTATCTTCTTGCTAGTTCATTATTAGTGTATAGAAATGTAACAGACTTCTGTATATTAATTTTGTATCCTGAAACTACTGAGTTCATTTATTCTAACAGTTTTTTGGTGGCATCTCTAGGATTTTCTATATATAGTATCAGGTTATCTGCAGACAGTGACATTTTTATTTTTTCCTTTCCAACTTTGATTCTTTTTCTTTCTCTTTCTGGTTTGATTACTGTGTCTAGGCCTTCCAATACTATATTGAATAAAAGTGGCAAGAGCAGGCATCCTTGTCTTGTTCCTGATCTTAAAACAATTTTTTTAGCTTTTCACCATTGAGTATAATGTTGGCTGTAGGTTTGTCATAGATGACCTTTATTATGTTGAGGTATGTTCCCTCTATACCCACTTTGTTGAGAGTTTTTATCATAAATCGATGTTGAATTTTGTCAAATGCTTTTTCTACATCTATTGAGACAATCATATGATTTTTATTCTTCAATTTATTAATGTGGGGACTTCCCTGGACGTCCAGTGGTTGGGACTTGGCGCTTTCACTATTGGGGGCCTGGGTTCAAGCCTTGGTTGGGGAACTAAGATCCTGTAAGCCATGAGGAGTGGCCAAAAAATAAATGATCAATGTGGTGTATCACACTGATTGATCTGTGGATGTTGAACTATTCATGCATCCTCAGAATAAATCCCATGGTGTATATGTATTGTTGAATTTGTTTTGCTAATATGTTGTTGAGGATTTTTGCATCTATGTTTATCAGTGATATTGTCTTGTAATTTTCTTTTTTTGTAGTGTCTTTGTCTGGTTTTGATATCAGGGTAAGGCTGACCTCACAGAGTGAATTCAGAAGCATTCCTTCCTCTGCAATTTTTGGAATAGTTTGAGAAGATAGGTGTTAATTTTTCTTTAAATGTTTTGTAGAATTCACCTGTGAGGTCCTGGACTTTTGTTTGTTGGGAGCTTTTTGATTACCCATTCAATTTCATTACTGGTAATCTGCCTGATCATATTTTCCGTTTCATCCTGATTAAGTCTTGGGAGATTGCATGTTTCTAGTAATTTATCAATTTCTTCAATGTTGTCCATTTTATTTGAGTTTTATTTGTTCATAGTAATCTCTTAGGATCCTTTGTATTTCTGTGGTGTTGGTTGTAACTTCTCTTTCATTTCCAACTTTATTGATTTGGGCCCCCTCTTTTTTTCTTGATGAGTCTGGCTAAAGGTTATAAATTTTGTTTGTCTTTGCAGAAAAGTAGCTCTCAGTTTCATTGATCTTTTCTATTTTTTCAAGCCTCTACTTCATTTATTTCTTCTCTAAATTTTATGATTTCTTTCTCTCTACTGATTTTGGGCTTTGTTCATTTTTTTCTAGTTCCTTTAGGTGTAAGATTAGGTTGTTTGTTTGATATTTTTCTTGTTTTCTGTGGTAGGCTTGTAGCACTATAATCTTCCTTCTTATAACTGCTTTTGTTGCATCCCATAGATTTTGGATCATTGTTTTTTGCTTATTTTTCCACGGGTATTTTTTAATTCCTCTTTTTTTTTTCACTAGTGATCGATTGGTTGTTTAGTAGCATATTATTTAGCCTCTACATGTTTGTGTGCTTTTGCAGTTTTTTAAAGTGCAGTTGATTTCTAGTCTCATAGCACTGTGGTTGGAAAAGATGCTTGATATGATTTCAATTTTCTTAAATTTACTGACTTGTTTTGTGGCCTAGCATGTGATCCAGCCTGGAGAATGTTACATGTGCACTTGAAAAGAATGTGTATTCTGGTGTTTTTGGATGGAATTTTCTAAATACACCTATTAAGTCTATCTGTTCTAATGTATCATTTAAGGCCAGTGTCTCCTTATTGATTTTCTATCTGGATGATTTCTCCATTGATGTAAGTGGGGTGTTAAAGTCCCCTACTATTATTGTATTGTATTATTGTCAGTTTTTCCCTTTATGTCTGCTAAAATTTTCTATAAATATTTAAGTGTTCCTATGTTGGGTGCATATATATTTATGATTGTTATATCTTCTTCTTGGATTGATCCCTGGAACATTATGTAATGTCCTTCTTTGTCTCTTGTTAGAGTCTTTGTTAAAGTCTATTTTGTCTGATATAAGTATTGCTACACTGGCTTTCTTTTGATTTCTGTTTTCATAGAATACCTTTTTCATTTTCAGTCTCTGTATGTCTTTAGGGGTGAAGTGAGTCTTGTAGGCAGCATATAGATGGGTCTTTAAAAAAAAAATCTATTGATCCACTGTATGTCTTTTGATTGGAACATTTACATTTAAAGTAATTTATTATTATTTTTTAACATGTTTATTGGAGTATAATTGCTTTACAATGGTGTGTTAGTTTCTGCTGTATAACAAAGTGAATCAGCTATACATAAACATATATCCCCATATTCCCTCCATCTTGCATCTCCCTCCCCCCTCCCTATCCCTCCCCTCTAGGTGGTCACAAAGCATGGAGCTGATGTCCCTGTGCTATGCGGCTGCTTCCCACTAACTATCTGTTTTACATTTGGTAGTGTATATGTGTCCATGCCACTCTCTCACTTCGTCCCAGCTCACCCTTCTCCCTCCCCATGTCCTCAAGTCCATTCTCTATGTCTGCATCTTTATTCCTGTCCTGCCCTAGGTTCTTCAGAACCATTTGTTTCTTTTTATATTCCATATATACATGTTAGCATACGGTATTTTTCTCTTTCTGACTTACTTCACTCTATATGACAGACTCTAGGTCCATCCACCTCATTACAAATAACTCAATTTCATTTCTTTTTATGGGTGAGTAATATTCTAAAGTAGTTATTGATAGGTATGTACTTATTGCCATTTTGTTAATTGTTTTGGAGTTCTTTTTGTAGATATTTTTGGTTCCTTATTTTTTGCTTTCTTCTCTTGTGATTTGATGACTATCATTAGTGTTATGTTTAGATTTCTTTCTCTTTTTCTGTGTGTATCTGTTATAGATTTTTGGTTAGTGGTTACCATGAGGTTCATATATAACAACATATATATGATTATTTTAAGTTGATGATTTCTTAAATTTGAATGCATTCTAACAGCTTTGCTTTTTTACTGTACCCCCTGTGTTTACTGTTTTTGACATCATATTTTGCACCTTTTTATTTTGTATATTCCTTAACTATTTATTTTGGATATTTACCACCTATATAAACCACCTACTAGCTTTATAAGTGGTTGATCTGATTGGTCATGCTTTTGCTATGTATTTGCCTTTACCAATGAGATTTTCCTTTTGTAATTTACATATGTCTAGTTGTGGCCTTTTCCACTTAGAGAAGCCCCTTTAACATCTCTTATAGAGCTGGTTTAGTGGTGCTGAACTCTTTTAGCTTTTGCTTGTCTGTAAAACTCTTGATCTCTTCTTCAAATCTGAAAGATAGCCTCTCCAGGTAGAGTATTCTTGGTCATAGGTTTTTTCCTTTTATCATTTTGAATATATTGTGTCACTCCATTCTGACCTGAAAAGTTTCTGCTGAAGCTGATTGTCTTATGCAAGTTTCCTCGTATGTAACTGGTTGCTTTTCTCTTGGTGTTTTTCATATTCTTCCTTTATCTTTAATTTTTGCCATTTTAATTATAATGTGTCTTGGATTGGACCTCTTTGGGTTGATCTTGTTTAAGACTCTCTGTGTTTCCTGGAACTAGATGTCTGTTTCCTTCCCCAGGTTAGGGAAGTTTTCAGCTATTATTTCTTTAAATAAGTTTTCTGTCCCTTTCTCTCTCTGTCCTCCTTCTGGGATCCCTATAATGCAAATATTACCATGTTTGATGTTGTCCCAGAGGTCTCTTAAACTGTCTTCATTTTTAAAAATTCTTTTTTCTTTTTTCTGTTCATCTTGGGTGATTTCCACTACTGTGTCTTCCAGTTTGCTGATCTGTTCCTCTGTATCATCTAATCTACTTTTGTTTCCTTCTAGTGTATTTTTAAAATTTCAGTTCTTGTATTCTTCAGCTGTGTTTGGTTCTTCTTTATATTTTCTAACTCTCTGTTAAACTCCTCAGTGTGTTCCTCCATTCTTCTCCCAAGTTCATTAAGCATATTTGTGATCATTACCTGAATTCTTTATCTGGTAGACTGCTTATCTTCACTTTGCTTAGTTCTTCTTCTGGGGTTTTGTACTGTTTCTACGTTTTGGACATATTCTTCTGCCTCCTCATTTTGCCTAATTCTCTGTGTTTATTTCTATGTAGTAGGTAGATCAGTTATGTTTCTTGATCTTGGAGAAGTGGTCTAATGAGGAGATATCCTATGGGATCCAGCATCAGACTCCCCTCTGGTCATGAGAGCTGTATGCTCTCATGGTGCCCCCTATTGGGATGCATGCACCCTTCTATTTTGGCAGGCCAACTACTGTGGGCATGCTGGTCCCTGGCCTGATTGGATTCCAGACCCTGCACTGTGTTGTGGTGGTCACTAGCCTGGCCCAGCTGGTTATGGGGGCCTGGGCAGGTGCTGCCTGATGGTGGGTGGGGCCTGGTCCTGGGGCAGCTGGCTCTGGTGACTGGGGCATCCTGGGACTGGTGCTGGCCTGAAGTTGTGTGGATAAGCCTGTTGTACTAATAGGCTAAGGGGAGGACTTCAAAATGGAGCTTTCCAGAACAGTGTTCTCATGGTAGAATGAGCTGCCACAAATGGCTGCTGCCAGTGTCTGTGTCTCCAGGGGGAGTCCCATTTGCCTCTTACTTCCCCGGGAGATGCTCCAAGGTCAGCAAGTGGGTCTGACTCAGGCTCCTTTCAGATTACTGCCTCTGTTCTGGGTCTTGGAGCATGTGAGATTTTGCATGTGTCCTTTAAGAGTGAAGTCTCTGTTTCCTACAGTCTTCTGGCTTTCCAGTACATAAGACCTGGTGGACTTCAATGCCAGATATTCTGAAGATTCATCTTCTCAGGGCAGGACCCCCAGGCTGGGGATCCTGATGTGGAGCTCAGACTCCTTGTTCCTTGAGGAGAACTTCTGCAATTGGGATCATCCTCTTTTTTTGTGGATTGCCTCCTGTGGGGTGTGAGTCTTGATTACACTGTGTTCCTCCCCTCCTACCTTTCTTGTTGTGGTTCCTTTTTTGTATCTTTAGTTGTGGAAAATCTTTTCTGTTAGTCTTCAGGTTATTCTCATCAATAGTTGCTCTGTAAATAGGTGTAATTTTGGTGTGCCTGTAGGAGTAGATGAGCTGAGGTCTTCTTACTCTGCCATCTTTGTCACACTTCTCTTTGCAGTTTTTCTTACTGAAAGACATCAGCATTACTTTTATAGTTACCAAGAAATCTTCAGCATCAGTTATTCATACTTTTCTTGTTACATATAAAGCAATATGAACAAACTTTTAGCAGAGAGCCTAACATAGACAAGGAACATGATGAATATTAATTCCATTCCTGTACCTTTTTCTAAAATGTTATTCCCAAAGGTCCCAGAACATGGACATTTCGTATGCTTTGTAATTGTTTGCACCACAATAGATACCTCATGTTGGAGTTAAAAAAAAATTTTTTTTTCTCTCAAGACTGTGAACTTGAAGGCAGGAATTATATCTCATTCATCTTTGCGAACAGCACAGTGGTTGGCCCAGTTGACTCTCAGTTAATGGTAGTCAAACAGGCCTGACATTTGGTGCATACATAAGTAAGCAGGCATAAACATTTTGGGTATTTAATTGCTTCTCTCTTGATTTCTTCTCTGAACATAGAAAACTATCAGTAGATTGTTGGGAGTTCACTGTGGGGATGGCATGTGTGATTCCTGCTACTATGTGCAGCTGTTGGAGCAAATGTACTCACTGATGTGATAGTTTACCTGGAAAAGGGAATACTCTACAAACAGCATACTCCCAGACAAAACTTATAATGAGGATTCTATAATATCATAAGTGTCTCATTAGCAATAAAAGCTATTAAAGCCACTGTTCTTAATGAAGAATTAAAATAGCATCCTTCATTAGAATAGAAAGGATAAGAGTGATGCAGTCAACATCGTGGATGGAGAGTTGATGAATGTTTGGATGTTGAGGGAGAAAAATAGCTACAATAGAAAATGATCCCAAGGTTTAGAATATTGAGAGTATGAAAGAATGACTATGTTATTTTATGAGTCAGAGAAATAGGAATAAAGAAAGATGTTTAAGGAAAGTAGATGAGCTTGATTTTTAACTGGCTTTAATATTAAGGAATGTCCATTATTTCAGGAATTAATACATTGCATTTATATTGAATACCTATTATTACCACACATTGTTGTAAGCTCTGAGCACAGAAATAATATTGTCTGTCAGGCATCTCGTTAAAGAACTGTTTGTCAACAGATTTTCAAGTGACTCAAATACAGGTGGAATAACAATTCTGCTAGAAGAAATAATATGAATTTAAAATTCATATTATGAATTGGCAATGATGGTACAAAATTAAAGAGATGAAACTTAATAAAAGTAAGTTTGTGTGAAAAAAACTTGGTGTCTGTTAGTAGTATAAAATGGCTACCCTCCAAAATCAAATATATTCTTAAGCTATATTAATACAAATGTACAATAAAACAAGGGGTATAGTACAAGCTTGTAAAATAAAAGATGTGTAAGTGATAATCCATTGTGAACTTCTCAGATCACATCTAGGGTATTGTGTTCAACTCCAGGTGCTACATTTTAAGGACTAGTCAGCAAGATGAGCTTATTTCTGTTATGTGGAGGGGCATTAAAGGACCTAATTATAATTAGGAGAAAAATTGCTTTGCAGTGTTTGACTTGTCTACCCAATGTCAATGTCAAAACTGAGGCCATTTAGGTAGAAATGCTAGGCAGGAAGATTTCACACATTATCAGATGTAACAGTCTAATACCTGGAGTTATCTGGTGTGAATAAGAGCTGTTCACACCACAGATGGATGAAGGAGAAGTAGTAGAAGGCACTGCTGCTAACAGGCAGTAGACTTTATTTATTGTTGCATGAAGTTTAAAGCTATGCATTAACAGCTTAGCCCACTATCTACTCTAAATCTAAAGAAAAAGAAGCAAAGTGTTCAATATTTTAAAAAATCAACCTAAAGACTAAAACAGGAGGAAGTAGATCTATAAAATCACTTTGTGATCCAATTCTCTGGGCATTTTTTTGTCAGTTGTTCTGTGAGGTGACATTATCATAGAAGAGGAAAATAAAAAGAATCTTAATTTACAAGATTGGTTGGAGAAGATGCTGTTATGGTTGCATACAGATAAAAAGATCACATTTAAAGATTCTTCTGTCCCAGTATGTTAAAAAAACATAGAATTCCTTTAAGAAGAGTCTGTTAGGAGAACACAATGGTATATACATTTTAAGTCTTTGTATTCCAGTTGAATTTGCAAATCTAAATAAGTAATTGTTTGTGGTTGGGTACTGCTGATGTTGCTATTGTTCATAATTATTCATTCATCTGTTCATCTATTCATTTATCAAACATCTACTAAGGTGCTACCAGAAAATAAGGAATAAATTCAAAAAGTAATGTCTGCAAAATAACTGAGACTGTAGTGAGACAGACAGGAAGTAACCAAATGATTGAATGCAATGTGATGGGTCATATATTAGGGGCAGTGGTATCCCTAAGTAAGTATGATCAACTTTGCATGTGTATTGAAGAATGTAATTCAGATGGAGGGAAGAACATTTGCGCATAAGAAAGCAATATATGTTAGTATACCAAGATACAATACACTACTATCTGTGTTTCAGGGTTCTGTAAGCAATTCAACACAACAGCAACAATAATGATACCTAACAATTATTTTGTGCGTATTATGTCCAAAGTACCAGTCTAAACATGTTATGTGTATTAACTAATCTAATCTTCATAGCAATTTAGAATAGTCTGGCTCCAAAATCTTCACCTTTAACTTCCATGTTATATATACTTTCTTGAAGAGATGGTTTTGACAATATGGGAGATTAGGTACCTTAAAACTAAGTGGAAATAGGAATCCAGGGGCATAGCTGGATTATGTATATGCTGCTTCTGGGAGGGTAAATTGTAAACGCTTTGGAAAAGAGTTTGCTATTGTTTTGTAAAATTGCTTTGGTTCAGTCCTAGTTTAAACACAAAAATTTCACTCCTGGATATATTCCTTAGAGAAGCTCTTGAATATGTGCTGCAGGAGACAAGTAGAAAAAGTGTTCATGACAGCATGTTTGTAATGGCACATACACAAAAAGCAAGCACCCAAAGGTTCATCATCAGCACATCATCAGTAACAGCAGAGTAGATAGAAACATTGTGGTAAATGTACATAATGGAACACTACTGGCAGTAAAAATCAATGAGTTATAGTGCCAAAATGGATGAACGTCAGGAAGATTATACTGAGTAAAAATTGAACATTTCAGAATACATAAAGAACACATTTGTATAAAGTTCAAAATATGCTAAAATAACATACTGGTTAGTGATAAAAGATATGTAGTAAAATATATAAAAGCAAGGGATGATTCTTTAAAAAATTAAAAATAGTGTTTCTTCTAAAGGGAGAACAGAGAAATAAAATATGGTAAAAGTGTATAGGTAGATGTCACAGTAAAGTTCAATTCACCGTGTTGTTATTCTTCATATCTTACACATATTTTATAAATATTGTTTTGTATCTACTCAATGATCACCATATTTCATAAATTTTTTTAAAGGAATTTTGCCTTTTTAAAAATTTAATTAATTAATTAATTAATTTATGGCTGTGTTGGCTCTTCGTTTCTGTGCGAGGGCTTTCTCTAGTTGCGGCAAGTGGGGGGGCCACTCCTCATCGCGGTGCACGGGCCTCTCCCTATCGCGGCCTCTCTTTTTGCGGAGCACAGGCTCCAGGCGCGCAGGCTCAGTAATTGTGGCTCACGGGGCTAGTTGCTCCGCGGCATGAGGGATCTTCCCAGAACAGGGCTTGAACCCCTGTCCCCTCTACTGGCAGGCAGATTCTCAACCACTGCGCCACCAGGGAGGCCCCATAAATTTTTAAGCCAATATTTTTTCATGTTTTAATATTTCTTAACTGAGATGCATCTTAAAATTGAAGCACTATAAAAGTAATGGTCAACATTTTTCTTTCTTAGTTGTTTGCAGAAAATAATGCAGTGCCTTATAATTGAGGGCATCTGAGATCTAGTGAAAAACAAAACTCTGGGAATAATTCTGATAAATGCCCTTGAGACTGTGTGGAGAATATGCAGAAAAATGGTAGGGTATGAGACCATAGTGGTAGGTGGGGGCCAGATCATTGGAGTGGCTGCATGTCATTGCTGAAGTTGTAAATTCCATAAGAGATTGGAAGCTATTAAAGAGTTTCATGAAGGAAAATAACATGACAGATTTATACAAATTTGGGGGACTTAATTATGATATTGGTTTAAACTGATTCTTTGCATTTTTGCTTCAATTTTTAAACAGTAAAGATTATCCTAAAAAAACAGTGAACTTGAATAACAATGAATGCAACAATGATTTTTAAAAATAATATCCCATGTGACAGCAAAGAGATGCCGCTCCCTCCTTTCTGGGGTGGTATCAGAGAAAGCATAGTGAAGAGTCAAGACTTTCACCATTGCCCAGTGGCAATGAGGCCACCTCCATTGCAGTGTCAGTGTAGACCATATGGGGTGCTGTAACTCCCATCCTGCCTAGCAATAATGAAGAGCTGTCCTCCTCCCCTTTAATGTCAATGAAGGCTAAGTGATAACCTGGACTTCTGCCTCTACCTGGCAGTAACAAGGCAGTGCTTCCCCTCTCCTCCCAATAGAGTGGTGTTATAGAAAGCTAACTAAAACAGAAGGTTTAAATAAGATCTAGAGTTTCACAACATATTATGAAAATATGCAGCTTTCAAGTAAGAAAAATACTCATAATATTAAGAACCAAGAAGACCTCAAACTAAATGAAAGGAGGCAATCAAAAGCTATCATATCAATATGACAGTGATGTTAGAATTATCTGAAAAAGCCACTCTAATAAGAATGCTTCAGCAAGCAATTATAAATACACTTGAAACAAATGAAAAAACAGAAGACATCAGCAAAGAAAGAGAAGGTATAATAAAGAAGCAGGTGGAAATTTTAGAACTTAAAAGCACAATATCTGAAATGAAAACTCACTGGTTGGGCTCAATTTCAGAATGGAGGGAAAAGGGAAAAGAATCAGTGAACTACAAGATATTAATAGAAGAATAGAAACAAACCTAATCTGAATGACAGAGAGAAAATAGACTGGGAAAAACCAAATAAACAACCAAATAACAAAGCCTAGGTATCTGTGAGACTCTAACAAGAGTTCTGACATTCATATCTTTAGAATCCCCAAAGGAGAGAAGGAAGAATATGGGGTTGAAAGAGTACTCTAAGAAATAATAGCTAAAACTTTCCAAATTTGGCAAGAGACATAAACCTATGGATTCAAGAAGTTGAGTGAATCCCCAAAAGGATAAAACCAAAAAAAAACAAAAAACAAAAAACCTAGACACATCATAGTTAAAATTCTGAAAAACCAAGGCAATAAAAAGTCGTGAAAGTAGCCAAAGTAAAATGATTTCCATCTATAGGAAAACAAGCAAACAAAAATGATAGTAGATTTTTTATCACAAACCATGGAGGACAAATGGACAAAGCATAATATTTTTCAAGTTGTGAAAGAAAAGAAATTTCAACCCAGCATTTTATACCCAGCCAAACAACAACAACAACAACAAAAAACCCTGAATAAAGAGAATTCATCACCAGCAGACCTACCTTGGCTTAAGGAAGTTCTCTAAAGAGAAAGGAAACAATAAAAGGAGATAACAATAAAAGGAGATATGGAAGATCATAAAGGAATAAAGAACATGATAATCAAGAATATTGCTAAGTAAAATAGCCTTTCCTTCTTCTCTTGAGTTTTCTAAATTTTATGATTGAAGCAAAAACTCTAATATGTATGTCTGATGTGATTTTAAATGTATGTAGAGGAAATATTTAAAATAATTATAGTATAAGAAGGGGGAAGAAAGGAATGTAAAGGTACATAAGGTCTCTGTACTTGGAATTATAAAATGACAACACCAACAGACTGCGAATAGTTATGCATAAGTAACATAATATCTAGAGCAACCAGTACAAAAGCTATATAAAAAGATACACTTAAAAACACTATGGATAAATCAGAATAGAATTCTAAAAAAATGTTGAAATAACCAACAGAAATCTATGAAAAAGGATACAAATGAAAAACAGGGAGAACAGTCAACAAAAAATAAAACAGTAGAGCTAATCCCTAAGATATCAATAATTATATTAAATGTAAATATTCTAAATAAACCAATTAAAAGAGATTGGTAGAATGGGTTAAAAAATGACAAAACTATATGCTATCACTAAGAAACTCACTCCAAATATATGATATAGGAAAGTTGAAAGTAAAAGGATGGAAAAAGATACATCTTGGAAACATTAGACAAAGTAAAGTTGGGGTGACTGCATTAATATAAGTTAAAATAAACTTGAGAGAAAGAAAACTATTAGAAACAGAGGGTCAATCCACTAAAAGACCCAGAAATGCTAAATGTGAAGGTACCAAACAGTAGAGCTGCATGTTAGGTGGAACAAAAACTCATAGAACTGAGAAATAGACAACATCACTATTATAGCTGGTGACTTCAAGACACCTCTCATTAATTGATAGATAAGACAAAATCAGCAAAGGTATAGAAGAACTCAACAACACCATCACCTAACAGGATCTAACTGACATTTATAGAACATTCCATTCAACAACAGCAGAATACACATTCTTTTCAAGTGCTTATGGAACATATACTAAGATAGACCATATCTTGGACCATAAAATAAACTTCAAGAAATCTAAAACAATTGAAATCATGGAGAATGTGTTCTCTAACTACGATGAGGCCAAACTAGAAATCAGTAACAGAAAGATGGCAGGAAAATCTCCAAACACTCGGAAACTAAATAATACACTTCTAAATAATCCATGGGTCAAAGATGAAGTCTCAAGGGAGATTAAAAAAATACATTGAAGTGAATGACATTGAAAATATAGTATATCAAAAATTGTGGGACACAGCTAAAGCAGTGCTAAAAGGGAAATTTATAGCAATAAATGCATGCAATAGACAAGGGGAAAATTCTTAAATCAATAATTTTAAGATCTCCTCTCAAGAACCTAGAAAAAGAAGAGCAAAATAACCCCAAAACAAGCAGAAAAAAATAAGAGCAGAAATCATTGAAGGAACAAGGAACTGTAGTCTGTTTATAAACATCTAAATGCAGTAGTATCATTCATTAAAATGGCAGTATGTTCTCCATTGAGTTTCATTCTCACCTTTGTCAAAAATCAATTGGGTATATTTACATGTGTCTAATTTTGTGTCTCTGTTCTTTGACCCTCAGTCCTCTTCTGATTGTTCCTTAATACTCATTAGGCGGGAATTAAATTAACCTCTTACAGATAGTAATGGTTATAAAGATAAATACAAAAGATTGTAAAGGAAAATATATAGCTTTGGAAAAAATAGGTGATTTATTTTCTAGGCATTGTTTTCTGCCCCCCTTCTATGTCTTATGTAAAATGCCTGTAGATACAGGGGACCCTTTTCTCCTTTATAAATACAGAATGCCAGTTCTATAATAAGCTTTGAATGTTGGTTATATGGTTGTTAGACATCAACCAGCCCATCACTCTTTCTAGAGAGGCCTCTGATGGGTTAGAATAGTTAATCCTCACGAACCATAAATCAGGTGACCTCCAGAGAGAAGGAGAGGCACTAAAGATATTTCACCCTCTATCTGAAGCCAGAGGCCTGAAGTTCCCCTGGTAAGTTCAACTCTCATCTTCTTCTGTGGGATCACTATCTGAACTATGCTCAATGAATGTACAAGGATAATATTCTATGTGTGAAAGCATTCTGGAGCCCTGCCTTCAATTCAGATCTTCTTCATCTCTTTGCTAAAGAATGACTCTTTTCTTTTCCAGGAACTTAGTCAATTTTTTTTTTTTTTTTTTTTGCGGTACGCGGGTCTCTCACTGTTGTGGCCTCTCCCGTTGCGGAGCACAGGCTCCGGACGCGCAGGCTCAGCAGCCATGGCTCACGGGCCCAGCCGCTCGGCGGCATGTGGGATCTTCCCGGACCGGGGCACCCGTGTCCCCTGAATCGGCAGGCGGACTCTCAACCACTGCGCCACCAGGGAAGCCCAGTCAATATTTTTTGAAACCAGTTATTTTGAAGAACTATTTTCTAATGTTTTTCTTTAAAAGGCTTAAGCCATTTTGTAAATAGGCAAGATGGAAAACATGTTTGGATTGGATTGATAGATGACATAAAAATTTACGAGGGATTCATTTTTACCTTGGGTATCTACAAATTAGATTACCTTTCAGCCAAGGAATTTCACACCCTGCCTCCTAATGTTTGCTAGTGTGATATTGTTTTCCCTTGTGGTAAATGCCCACACAAGGAACAGGAGTCATGTGGATTACTCTCTCTCACTCTCTCTTTCTAGACAGACAGACAGACAGATGACACTCATTTGTACCTAGGTCCCTTTTACATGTCCGCCTAACAAGGAGATATATACGACAGCTGCTATATTTAAAAAGAAACAAATCTAGGGCTTCCCTGGTGGCTCAGTGGTTGAGAGTCCGCCTGCCGATTCAGGGGATGCGGGTTCGTGCCCCGGTCCGGGAAGATCCCACATACCATGGAGCGGCTGGGCCCGTGAGCCATGGCTGCTGAGCCTGCGTGTCCGGAGCCTGTGTTCCGCAAGGGGAGAGGCCACAACAGTGAGAGGCCCGCGTACCGCAAATAAATAAATAAATAAATAAAAATAAAAGAAACAAATCTAATAATATAATATGCTTTATGTTCTTTAATAAAAACCAATCCATTTGGAAAGAAGAGAAAGTCTTAAAAATTAGCATAACATCCCCTTTCAGTTTATCATTAATTCATCCTCTCAATCTTTCTTAGTAAGTTTAGAAGCCTTCACTTCTTAAGTCTTGTCCATCTCTGATATCAGTATTTTTTGTCTCAAGTATTGCAGTTAGCAAAGACCACACAAATAGCCATAGCTTCTCTGAGTGCTGACAGACACTATTAAATAAATCAAATGGTATTGATTTTATTTCCCAGGGTGCATAATCACAGACTGCTTCTCTTATTTTAAATTACTTGGCTGGCATAGATATAAACTATTGGCTAAAAGAGAGTCCAGCTGAGAGTGTACAGATAACTGTACACAAATTTGTTAACACTGCCAGAAAAAGAGCTGAAAATGAATATGTAATACTCATATGGGACAGTAGTGTCACATCTCATAAAACAAATAATTATCTTCTATGTTCCCAGAATCAGTGCTTAGTTTTATTTCCCCTAAAGTTGCATAGTAGGGAGAGAGAAATGTGTCTTTGGATACCCTGTAATTTATACTACTAAATTAAAAATTTATAGTATAAAGTAATTTTTAACAAGTGGAAAAACCAAATTCTTAAAGGTGAAGTTAATATTACTCAGCCATAAAAACGAATGAAATAATGCCATTTGCAGCAACATGGATGGATCTAGAGATTTTCATACTAAGTGAAGTAAGTCAGACAGAGAAAGACAGATATCATATGATATCACTTATATGTGAAATCTAAAAAAAAATGATACAGATGAACTTATTTACAAAATAGAAACAGACTCACAGACATAGAAAATAAACTTATGGTTACCAAAGGGGAAGGGGGGAGGGATAAATTGGGAGTATGGGATTAACAGATGCACATTACCATATATAAAATAGTTAAACAACAAGGATTTACTGTATAGCACAGGTAACTATATTCAATATCTTATGGTATACTATAATGGAAACGAATAAAAAAAGAATATAGGTGTATACATATATATGAATAACGGAATCACTTCTGTATGTTTAAAACTAACACAACATTGTAAACCAACTATACTTCAGTTTAGAAAAAAGGTAAAGTTAATTTGGCTTTAAATTTCTTTTATTAACATAGTGACTTTTCTGGTCAGCTTAGTTTTGACTGAAGGGTGTTTGGGTTTTAAAAATGCAATGTGAGTCAATATAATGTTTCATTTTGTACTTTACATATTAAGCCTTTAGTAAAAACACCCACACATTTTTATTGAGTGCCTATCTTGAGTTAAAAACGGTGCTTATTGGTGGTGGGGAGAAGGGGCTGTGTGTTACAGCTGCCCTCCCCTGATAGCTATGTGCAGGAGAAGAAAAGTTGTGATGTGTTAAAGCTTTGTCTATGGTCCTGTCTTACTGTGTTATCTCTTGGTTACCTGGACGCTTGGTCTCCTGGTGTACCCAAGCTCTGAGTGGTTTCAGTTCTTGCACCCACACTCTGATCATCAAAAACTACCTGTCCCATGCCCTATCTCAACTGGTCGCTTTCCTCATTATCCAAAATGGCAGCCAACTATGTGATCAAAGGGTATGTATACACAAGCCTTCCTATGATTCTTCTGTATTATATGTATTTTACAAGTCATCTTTGGGAAGCAAAACTTAAACCCAGGGAGTAATGGTAACATAGGAATTTCAAGTGTTGTGGAAGATATACAGGTTGGTGATTCCATGTGGCTTTCCCGACATCATACTCTGTGAATAACTGCCTATATTTTCATAGGGTTCAGTCTATACATGATAGAGGAACATGTTTGTTATACTAGATTTTTATTGCAACAATTAAGTGCACAATCCTGAGATTAAAACATAATGAAAAGTGTTAAATTGATGACGTTTGTTTAATTTCTCTTTTTTTGCAGTTCTAATATAAGTGTGGTAAATATATTACAAGTAGAAATGCATATAAGATATGTTATGCTTTACAATTAGACCCTCAGTTTTGTGTAATATTAGTACACTGGCAATTTTTAAATAATCTGAATCATTTAAATATTTGGAATAGGCAGCTATTATTTGTACATGTTCCTGGGTTTTTAAACATTCATTTATTTATAAATTCAGGCACATTCCTTGAATTCGTATTGTGTTGCAAACTCTGAGTTAGTCTAGGGAGCATGAACATTTTCATGAAGAGAAAAAGCACACTGATCATTTGGGATGTATGAGTGGTAACTAGGCATTATACAAATCTTATGCAACTTACGTGTTATTGAAATGAAAAAATGGAAAAAACAAGCACCCACACACAAACAACAAAAACAAAACAAGCATCAGGAAAAATTTAACTCAGAGTGTATAGTCATCAGCTTTCCAAACTCCAAATCCCAAGCCGATCATCTTACAGATGCCTACCTCTGCTGCACTGCTCCCTCATTTACAAGATCACCTTATGTACCTTTTAAAACAAGGTTTTCTCAACGTGTTCAACCTATTGCTCACCAACTCTGCAAGGCAGATGGCAAATTTGCATTTAACTACACTCTGGAAAGCAGTTTTTTTTTTTTGTATCAAGTCAATGGTTTTATTTTATTAGTGAAACAGCATGGAGAACCTCTTAACTACAATGAAGTGTTAACCCACTTTTAATTATTTTCCCTTTAGAAGTAGATTTCGTAATTTTAAGCTGGAACATTGTGAAGGATTTCAACTTAGTGGTTGCTTGCAACTGCAATATATAAATTTCTTATTTTCCATGTAATGTTGTATAAAACGTAAATCTCCAAGGAATTCTAGCCCTTAAATGAGCCAAATTTGCTTTCTTCTCTAAAGTCAAAGACCATGAGAAAATACATGTCTAGACAAATATGTTATCTAATTTAGAATAAAGTTAGGCTAAGAAATATAAAAATATTGCTGAGTCTACAAAATCTTCACCACCTTCCTGCAGTTACCAACAATGTGTGTGTGTGTATATATATATATATATATATATATATATATATATATATATAATTTTATTTTTTTTTTGCAGTACACGGGCCTCTCACTGTTGTGGCCTCTCCCGTTGCAGAGCACAGGCTCCAGCCGCGCAGGCTCAGCGGCCATGGCTCACGGGCCCAGCCACTCCGCGGCATGTGGGATCTTCCTGGACTGGGGCACGAACCCGTATCTCCTGTATCGGCAGGCAGACTCTCAACCACTGCGCCACCAGGGAAGCCCAAACAATATATTTTTAAAATTTGTTTTCCTTGTGGTATTAATGCTATTCCAATGATCCTTTACTTAAAGTCAGTTTAGAACTTTCACAGATACGTACAGAGCTGTTTTCCAGAGCATATTATTTTAGTTCTGCTCTCCATCAACACACAGTATTTAATAGCGTTCTATAGTCTTTTTAGTGTTGGCTATGTGTTGTTGGTTACTGTAAGGCGTTAGTCATAAATTCGTGTCCCTTGGACAGCAAACCATTTTATTTTGCCAACTCAGTGCTTTTATTTTTATTTTTTTTCAGTTTGTGTGCTTTTAGGTGAACAAGCACTTTTCAATTTTGCTGAAAACCCCAGTAAACCCTTTTATATGGAGCCTATTCATTTTAAATGCCTGTACTTAGCTGGCATTTAATGGCATTTAAGTTTGTCATATTGGCTGTGTATGTGCTCATAAGACAAGGGATAAATGGTAAAATTGAAAGTGGCAAAAATAAAAGGTAAACATTGCATATAAATATAGCATATAGGATGAATTATTTCACAGTAGAAACAGAAAGAACAAGAATTGGTCATCTATTTTTGAGAAAAGTGCTGGGTGGGCCTGTGCAATAATAGGAAAACTGATTGACAAAACTGAAAATCTTTGATTGAGAAGCTAGAGGATCAAAGTTGAATGTTTACTAGCATAATGTGCATTCAGAAGATGTCTAGGAGTTTGTTGGAAGAACTAAAATCCAAGCATGGTGAAAATGAGGTTAATGAGATTGTTGCTGAAAGCTATGGCTAGTTCTACAGGTTCCAGGCCCATTTGAATCTGCACAACATCAAAGTGAAGAGAGAGGCTGAAACTGCTGATAAGGTAATTTTTTAGAAGAAGGAGAATTCTTTATCCAATAGAGATGAGATTGTTCAATTTTGGGAAAAAGAGACCAATAGAATATATATATAATGAGGTGGTGAATAGTATGCAGGATTTTAAAACTTCGAAGGACCAATGCAAACTTCCATTGGGAGAATGCATCCTGGGATTGCAAATTTAAGCCTCCCTTATTTCAAACAGCTTTTCAGATTAGGACTATTTCATAATTCACAGAGTTTAAGTCTGGGGGAATGGAGGAATAGATTTGTCCGTTGCTATAGCCCTAGTGTTATCACATATGAAAGCAAAAATGAACATCTATAACAATGTTAAGAATGATACAGTTATGTTTTTGGTATAGGTTAAAATTTATTTTTTATTTTTAAAATTGTGACTCAATTATATATAACATGAAATTTACCATTTTAACCATGATTAAGTGTACAATTCTATGGCATTAAGTACATTCACATAGTTGTGCAACAATTGCCACCGTCCATTTTCCAAACTTTTTCATATTTCCCAACTGAAACTCTGTACCCATTATACACTAACTCCCTATTTCTGCCTCCCCTCAGCTCCTGACAACAACCATTTTCCTTTCTGTCTTAATGGATTTGACTACTTTAGATACCTCATATAAGTGGAATCATATAATATTTGTTCTTTTATGAGTGGCTTATTTAATTTAGCATAACGTCCTCAAGGTTCATCCATATTATAGCATGTGTCAGAATTTCCTTCCTTCTTAAGGCTGAATAGTATTCTATTGTATGTACATACCACATTTGTTTATCCATTTATCTTTCCATGAACACTAGGATTGCTTCCATCTTTTGGATATTCTGAATAATTCTGCTATGAACATGGGTGTACAAATATCTATTTGAGTCTCTGCTTTCAGTTCTTTTGGTATATACCCAGAAGTGAATTGCTGGATCATATCATAATTCTGTTTTCAACTTTTTGAGGAATAACCATATCATTTGCCACAGTGGCTGCACCATTTTACATTCCTACCAGAAACGCAAAAGTTTCCAATTTCTGCACATCCTTGCCAACACTTGCTTTTATTTCTTTTTCTTCCCCCTACTTTTTTTATTTTTGATAATGGCTATCCAAATGGTTATGATACCTCATTTTGGTTTTGATTTGCATTTCCCTAAAAATTAGTGATGTTAAACATTTTTTTCATGTACTTATTGTCCGTTTGCATATCTTCTTTGGAAAAATATTTAAGTCCTTTGCCTATTTTTGAATCGTTTGTCTTTTGTTGTTAAGTTGTAGGAATTCTTCATATATTTTGGATACTAATCTCTTATCAGCTATCTGATTTAAAATATTTTCTCCAATTCTGTTGGCTGCCTGTTCACTCTGTTGATAGTGTCTTTTGGTGCACAAAAGTTTATAATTTTTTTTTAATGGTAACTTTTTAATATATATATATTTTAAATTAATTTATTTATTTTTGGCTGCATTGGGTCTTTGTTGCTGCACGCAGCCTTCTCTTTGCGGTGGCTTCTCTTGTGGTGGAGCACGGGCTCTAGGTGCACGGGCTTCAGTAGTTGTGGCATGTGGGCTCAGTAGTTGTGGCTTGTGAGCTCTAGAGTGCAGGCTCAGTAGTTGTGGTGCATGGGCTTAGTTGCTCTGCGGCATGTGGGATGTTCCTGGACCAGGGATCGAACCAGTGTCCCCTGCATTGGCAGGCGGATCCTTAACCACTGCGTCACCAGGGAAGTCCCAAGTTTATAATTTTGATGTAGTCCATTTATCTATTTTTTCTTTTGTTACCTGTGCCTTTGATGTTATCTGCAAGAAAGCATTGTTATATGTAACGCTATGAAGATTTTCCCCTTGATTTTCCTCTTAGAGTTTTATAATTTTATTTATTACTTTTGGGTCTTTGATTCATTTTGAGTTAATTTTTGTATAGGGTGTAAGCATTCAACTTTTTTTTTTTTTTGCATGTGGATATATAGTTTTTCCAACAATATCTACTGAATAATTTTTATTTTTAATGGAAAATTCTGAGTTTTATCATGCTGTTTGGTCTATAATTAATCTTTGCTTATGTTCATCACTTTTTTCAATTAGTTTAATGTGAAAAGAGCTTAGTACATCTACTGCAGGAATGTTTGGATAGACACACACCACAGATACACACACAGACACATGCACATCAGTATATTATAAACTATATGAGCTGTGTTTGCATGAGACCCCACTAGGCTGCTTGGGAAAATTATAGCAAATAAGACATTGTGGGACATATAGACACCATTGAATTTTAAAGAAGGGCTTTTGCAACATTTTGAAGAAAACTAAAGATAAGTTCCTTGCCTTATGGTTTAATCTCTACTGTATATTTTTGTGATTATTAGAGAAAATGATTAGTTAATCACAATATTCTTCAGATATTTAAGTAACAGTGGTGGTGGGACATATACAATGTAACAGCATAAGTCTAACCACCGACAACTCTGATGTACACAATTTATGATTAATATATTATTTATTTGAAATAAATTCATGATATTACACCTTTGACAGTTTTTCTTTAATAATTTAATGTATACTTTTGATTAAAATTTTTATCAATAGAATATAATTTAGTTAGGAATAAGTATTTTGATAGATTAGGTATTCTGTAAATATTTTATGAATGTAAACTTCTAGTGAGAAACTTCAGGGCTTCCCTGGTGGTGCAGTGGTTGAGAGTCTGCCTGCCGATTCAGGGGACACGGGTTCGTGCCCTGGTCTGGGAAGATCCCACATGCCGCGGAGCGGCTAGGCCGCTGAGCCATGGCCGCTGAGCCTGCGCGTCCGGAGCTCCGCAACGGGACAGGCCACAACAGTGAGAGGCCCGCGGACTACAAAAAAAAAAAAAAAAAAAAAAAAAAAGAAACTTCAGATGAAATATAATCAGGTTTACTATTATTTTGGTTTCCTATGGAAGATGAAATTTCTAGACATTTATTAAGAAATTTTTTATTTGCTAGGATTTTTATCATTATATATACTTAAAACATTTAAATAATTTAATAGAAAAATACTAGAGTCATAGAATAGGACGTTTCTCTTTTGACTTTATAGAATTATAAATAATTTATTCCTATTTCAAGAGAGATGGACTATGAACTTTGAATGTGAAGGGCTGAAAAAAGTTATAAATGAAGGATGTGATATGTATTGACCTTTATTTGGAGTCAAATTTTGGAAAAAAATAGAACAAGCCTTTATAATTTCATAGTTTGGATTTCAGATTTTCTGTCATATCCTTCCTCTTACGTATTATATAAAATTTGTGAATAATAGAATATCAGGAAAAGTATCAGTCAATCTAGAGAATTAAACCATTTAAGTATAATATTTACCTTGAATATTTCTGTTGAAAAGACAAACCAACTTCTGAGTTCAGGAAAAAAAAAGTGAATGAAAATATTTTGAAGATTTTTTTCACTGGCATCTGCTAGGAACCTTTGGGTTCCCTTTATTTTCAGCAGATACTTGCTGTGATACTTCGTTTAAATATTGAACAGTTGACTATTTCTAGCAGAATGGAATATTCACTTGCTTTTAATAGGAATAGCACTTCATATTTGCCAAGTTTCAGCCACATTTCTTTATTATTTCTCAACACATTAAAACATGTCTACTTAATGTTTGGTTATTTCTGTTGTTCCTACAAAGGTTTGTTGAATTATAACAGTTTCTAAACAAAATTTTAAGCTCATAAATAAATGCAAAAATAAAACTCCTCACTAAATTATAAGCTACCACTAGACTCTGTCTAGCACAAGCAATTAATTTGTTAAACATCTATATGTCAGACATGTAAGTCTTTGGTATATAATGGTGAGAAACTTGGAACTTAAGAGATGAAGACAAGAAAGTAGGCAATTAAAATATGTTGTAATATGTTATTAAGGTTTTTAAAAACATTTTAAAGGATGTCTCATAGTTTCTTAATGTTTGACCCAAATCATATCCATACCCATGCATGTATTGGATGGCAAAGAACAATTTTTGACTCTAAAAAATTAAAGTCAAAGTTTGTAAGGTAAACTTATTTTATTTTTAATAGGATTACATGTCTGTCTTTGATTAAGTGAGTTCTGCTCAAGAGCTGTATTTGGCTATTTGTGAAGAGGTCAGAATAAGGACATTTGTTTTGTAATGTTTTTGTATTTTTTTAGGATGTTGGTTTTAGCTAGTTTTAATAGTTTTCCTTTTGTACTTTTCAGGAGTATAAAGAAAATTAAAATGGAGTGTTGAAAATTCCTTATACTTTCTAGTAATTACATAGCCAATCTAGGTTCACAATTTAAAGAAAGAAAAGAATAGATGAATAAGTCAAGGACCAGCTTGTTTTGTTTTCTTTAAAATAGGTAAAGTTTTTTTTTAGGTTAACTCCAGGACTCCATGTAAAAAGATAAGCCAGATACCTAACAGCAAAAACAAGCATATAACAAAAAATTTTTGTAATCCTAGAAAGTAATCAAATTACTTGAAATAGAAGAAATATTTGAATTTTAAAAATTCAGAGCAATGAAAGAATAAACCAGTGTTTTAGGATCTCATAACTGAGGCAACAAGATAGAAATCTGGATTATAAATTTAAAGATTATGAAATCTGATTTAAAGGTTATGAAGTTTCTGGTTGTGCTATAGGAAAACAGTGTGATCTTGTTTTCCCCCAATTGAGTCATTTATAAAATAAAGATAGTACCTACCGTGTCTGCTAAGAAATGAAAATAAATAGTCCAGTCAATTCTTGGTCTAAGTAAGGCATTACCTTTAGGAATGGGGAATTTTCCTGTTCTTTTGTTTCATTTTCACTTAATCTAAACTACCCATCTTCTGACTGTATTGCCATTTGTTATTGACTATATTAATGTGGTCATTAATGAAAAGAAATAGAATGTAAAAACATTTTTTCTCATTTTATCTTTACCTGTTTTTGTGTAGGTTATCAAAAAGCATTGATTAAAATAAGATTTGAGGTTGTTGGTTGAATGCAACAGTCTAGGGCTATTTCTTGGGGCTGTACAATGGGCAATATCAGAGGGAACTGGCCTAAGTTAGTTGTAGAACCCAGGTTAGAGGCTACTTACATCTTCTACAGATGAAACGTTTTTCCTGACTTAACTGGTTTGGAAATTTATACATTCAATTTATTTTATTTTAGTGATTATTACTTTATAACATTTACATGTAACAAATTAAAATTGAGTCAAGAGCTCTACCCTTCTTCCAAACGATATAAAGAAATTAATTGCTTTAACTCTGAACTTCCATCTTTCAGCTTCAGTGCTATTGTTGTTGTGTATTTTAGTTGCATCTTGTTCTCTGACCCACCATAATCAGTGATAATTATTATTATTTTAACAATTAATATTTATTCAAATTTCCATCAGATTAAGTAATATCTTTATTTAGTCTTGGTTCTTGCATCCCAAGCCTGCCTTCTTGGTTCAATTTTCTTATTGCTGAGTTACTTACTTGGTAGTTATTTCAGCAAAGGTCTGTGAGTGACAAATATTTAAGACTTATTGTGCAGGAAAATGTTTTAATTTCACTGTTACCTGTGAATGATCATTTAGCTGAATATAGGTTAACAGTAATTTTTCCTCAGCACTTT
This sequence comes from Lipotes vexillifer, assembly GCF_000442215.2. Lineage (NCBI taxonomy): Eukaryota > Metazoa > Chordata > Mammalia > Artiodactyla > Lipotidae > Lipotes > Lipotes vexillifer. The sequence goes on along the minus strand of NW_006772445.1, from coordinate 469,132 downwards.
GAAATTGTCTTCTGGCAAGTATTAGTGCTTATGGTTTGCTATCAATATAGTTGTGCTTTTGTAGATAATTTGTATTTTCTCTCAGATATTTTGTAAAATGTTCTCTTTGTTTTAATAGTTTGCATTCCACTAGATGGAGATCTATATTTGTTTATCCTGTTTGGAACTTGTTGTGCTTCTTCAGTCTGAGAATAACTCATGTCTTTATTTAATTCAGGACAATTTTCAGTTTTTTTAAATATAATTTTTTGCCATTCTTTATCCTCTATTTTTTATTTTCATTTTTATTGAAGTGTAGTTGATGTACAATGTTTCAGGTGTACAGCAAAGTGATTCTGTTATACATATATTCTTTATCCTCACTTCATTGGAAATTTCTGTCATACATATCTTGGAGCTACTCATTCTATCATCCATGCCACTTAAATAGTCTGTCATATTTCCCATCTGTTTTACCTCTGTTTTGTGTTTTGGGTAATTACTTTAAATCCATTCCAATTCATTAATTTTTTTCCAACTATTTCTAGTCAACTCTTCAACCTATCCATTGAATTATTTAGTTCAATGACTCTAATTTTTGCTTCTAGCATAAAAAGTGTTTTTCAAATCTGTTTTTTTCCCTACCTTTCTGTTGTTACCTCATGGCTTCTACTTTTCTCTTTTATAGATTACTATATTCAGTTTTGGAGTGCACATTCCACCATTGCTTTAGGTGACTACTTCAAAGAGACTTATTTTCTTGTGTGGTTTGTAATCTTGTGAGCTAGTCTTCACAAGAAGCTATTTTTAATGAGAATCAAGAGTATTCTGCACAATGGAAGTATGTCATCAGTTGTTTCAATTTTGTCTCTGTAGAGGTGCCAATAGCATTGTAGACAAGTTCACCCTGACGTCTCACATTCTTAAAATTCAATTTCTCCACAAGTTTCCTCTATCCCAAACTTGCTTCTCCTGTTGTGTATTCCCTTTCTCAATGAAGGGGACTGTATTAGTTTGCTAGGGCTGCTCATAACAAAGCATCACAGACCGGGTGTATTAAACCACAAAAATTTATTTTCTTACAGTTGTGGAGACTAGAAGTTGGAGATCAAGGTGTCAGCAGGGTTGATTCGTCTGAGGCCTCGCATTGGCTTGTAGGTGGCCACCTTCTCCCTTTGTCTTCACATAGTCTTCCTTCTGTGTGACTGTGTCCTAATCTCTTCTTCTTATGAGGACACCTGTCATACTGGATTAGGGCTCACACTAATGACCTCATTTTGACTTAATTACCTCTTTGAAGGCCTTATCTCTAAATACGGCACTTTCTGAGGTACTAGGGGTTAGAACTTCAACATATAAATTTTTGGGGAGGGGGGCGGTGGAAAGATGGCGGAGGAGTAAGACGCGGAGATCACCTTCCTCCCCACAAATACACCAGAAATACATCTACATGTGGAACAACTCCTACAGAACACCTACTGAATGCTGGCAGAAGACCTCAGACCTCCCAAAAGGCAAGAAAATCCCCACGTATCTGGGTAGGGCAAAAGAAAAAATTAATTAAAAACAGAGACAATAGAATAGGGACGGCACCTGCACCAGTGGGAGGGAGCCGTGAAGGAGGAAAGCTCTCCACACACTAGGAAGCCCCTTCGCGGGCAGAGATTGCAGGAGGCGGAGCGGGGAGCTTCGGAGCCGCGGAGGAGAGCGCAGCAACAGGGGCGCGGAGGGCAAAGCGGAGAGATCCCCGCACAGAGGATCGGCGCCGACCGGCATTCACCAGCCCGAGAGGCTTGTGTGCTCGCCCGCCGGGGCGGGAGGGGCTGCGAGCTGAGGCTCGGTTTCGGTTTCGGTCGGAGCTCAGGGAGAGGACTGGGGTTGGCGGCTTGAACATAGCCCGAAGGGGTTAGTGCGCCACGGCTAGCCGGGAGGGAGTCCGGGGAAAAGGCTGCACCTGCTGAGGAGGCAAGAGACTTTTTCTTGCCTCTGTGTTTCCTGGTGCGCGAGGAGAGGGGTTTTAAGAGCGCTGCCTAAAGGAACTCCAGAAACGGGCGCGAGCCGCGGCTAAAAGCTCGGACCCCAGAGATGGGCGGGAGACGCTAAGCACAGGTCACTGCCCCCACCCCTCTTCCGGGGAGCCTGTGCAGCCCGCCACTGCCAGGTTCCCGGGATCCAGGGACAATTTCTCAGGGAGAACACACGGCGGGCCTCAGGCTGGGGCAACGTCACGCCGACTTCTGCCGCCGCAGGACCGCTCCGCACTCCGTGCCCCTCCCTGCCCCCGGCCTGAGAGCGCCAGAGCCCCCGAGTCAGCGGCTCCTTTAACGCCGTCCTGTCTGAGCAAAAAGCAGACGCCCTCCAGCGACCTACACGCAGAGGCAGGGCCAAGTCGAAAGCTGAGCCCCTGTGAGCTGTGAGAACAAAGAAGAAAAAGGGAAATCTCTCCCAGCAGCCTCAGAAACAGCGGATTAAAGCTACACAATCAATTTGATGTACCCTGCCTCTGTGGAATACATGAATAGACAGCGAATCATCCCAAATTGAGGAGGCGGACTTCTAGAGCAAGATCTATGATTTTTTCCCCTTTTCCTCTTTTTGTGAATGTGTATGTGTATGCTTCTGTGTGAGATCTTGTCTGTATAGGTTTGCTTCCACCATTTGTCCCAGCGTTCTATCCGACCATTTTTTTTTTTAATTTTTTTCTTAATAATTAATTTTAATTTAAAGAACTCTGTTATACTTTACCTTCTTTCTATCTTTCCTTCCTTCCTTCCCTTTTTGAGACAACGAATCGTCCCAAATTGAGGAGGTGGACTTGGAGAGCAAGTTTTATGATTTTTTCCACTTTACCTCTTTTTGTGAGGGTATATGTGTATGCTTCTATGTAAGATTTTGTCTCTATAACTTTGCTTCCACCATTTGTCCTAAGGTTCTATCCTTCCCTTTTTTTTTTCCTCTAAATAATTATTTTTTTAATTCAATAACTTTATTATACTTTATTTTATTTTACTGTATCTTCTTTCTTTCTGTATTTTTTCCTTCCTTCCCTCATTCCTTCCTTCCTTCCCTCCTCCCTCCCTCCCTCCTTTCTTTCCTTCTTGCCTTCTTCCTTTCTTTTCTTCTTTCTTTCTTTCTTCCTTCCCTCCTTCCTTCCTTCCCTCCTCTCTTTCTTTCTTTCTTTCTTTCTTTCCTATTTCCTCCTACTTATACTAATTCTCTCTACTTTCTCTCCCTTTTATTCTGAGCCGAGTGGATGAAAGGCTCTTGCTGCTCCAGCCAGGAGTCAGGACTCTGCCTCTGAGGTGGGAGAGCCAACTTCAGAACACTCGTCAAGAAGAGACCTCCCAGCCCCACATAATATCAAACGGCGAAAATCTCCCAGAGATCTCCATCTCAACACCAGCACCCAGCTTCGCTCAACGACCAGCAAGCTACAGTGCTGGACAACCTATGCCAACCATATAGCAAAACAGGAACACAACCCCACCCACTAGCAGAGAGGCTGCCTAAAATCATAATAAGTCCACAGACACCCCAAAACACACCACCAGACGTGGACCTGCCCACTAGAGAGACAAGATCTAGCCTCATACACCACAACACAGCCACTAGTCCCCTCCACCAGGAAGCCTACACAACGCACTGAACCAACCTTAGCCACTGGAGACAGACATCAAAAACAACGGGAGCTACGAACTTGCAGCCTGCAAAAAGGTGAACCCAATCACAGTAAGATAAGCAAAATGAGAAGACAGAAAAACACACAGCAGATGAAGGAGCAGGATAAAAACCCACCAGACCTAACAAATGAAGAGGAAATAGGCAGTCTACCTGAAAAAGAGTTCAGAATAATGATAGTAAAGATGATCCAAAATCTTGGAAATAGAATGGACAAAATGCAAGAAGCAGTTAACAAGGACCTAGAAGAAATAAAGATGAAACAGACAATGATGAACAACACAATAAATGAAATGAAAAATACTCTAGATGGGATCAATAGCAGAATAAATGAGGCAGAAGAACGGATAAGTGACCTGGAAGATAAAATAGTGGAAATAACTACTGCAGAGCAGAATAAAGAAAAAAGAATGAAAAGAACTGAGGACAGTCTCAGAGACCTCTGGGACAACATTAAACGCACCAACATTCGAATTATAGGGGTTCCAGAAGAAGAAGAGAAAAAGAAAGGGACTGAGAAAATATTTGAAGAGATTATAGTTGAAAACTTCCCTAATATGGGAAAGGAAATCGTTAATCAAGTCCAGGAAGCACAGAGAGTCCCATACAGGATAAATTCAAGGAGAAATACGCCAAGACACATATTAATCAAACTGTCAAAAACTAAATACAAAGAAAGCATATTAAAAGCAGCAAGGGAAAAACAACAAATAACACACAAGGGAATCCCCATAAGGTTAACAGCTGATCTCTCAGCAGAAACTCTACAAGCCAGAAGGGAGTGGCAGGACATACTGAAAGTGATGAAGGAGAAAAACCTGCAACCAAGATTACTCTACCCAGCAAGGATCTCATTCAGATTTGATGGAGAAATTAAAACCTTTACAGACAAGCAAAAGCTGAGAGAGTTCAGCACCACCAAACCAGCTTTACAACAAATGCTAAAGGAACTTCTCTAGACAAAAACACAAGAGAAGGAAAAGTCCTATAATAACGAACCCAAAACAATTTAGAAAATGGGAATAGGAACATACATATCGATAATTACCTTAAATGTAAATGGACTAAATGCTCCCACCAAAAGACACAGATTGGCTGAATGGATACAAAAACAAGACCCATATATATGCTGTCTACAAGAGACCCACTTCAGACCTAGAGACACATACAGACTGAAAGTAAGGGGATGGAAAAAGATATTCCATGCAAATGGAAACCAAAAGAAAGCTGGAGTAGCAATTCTCATATCAGACAAAATAGACTTTAAAATAAGGACTATCAGAAGAGACAAAGAAGGACACTACATAATGATTAAGGGATCGATCCAAGAAGAAGATATAACAATTGTAAATATTTATGCACCCAACATAGGAGCACCTCAATACATAAGGCAAAAACTAGCAGCCATAAAAGGGGAAATCGACAGTAACACATTCATAGTAGGGGACTTCAACACCCCACTTTCACCAATGGACAGATCATCCAAAATGAAAATAAATAAGGAAACACAAGCTTTAAATGATACATTAAACAGGATGGACTTAATTGATATTTATAGGACACTCCATCCAAAAACAACAGAATACACATTTTTCTCAAGTGCTCATGGAACATTCTCCAGGATAGATCATATCTTGGGTCACAAATCAAGCCTTGGTAAATTTAAGAAAATTGAAATTATATCAAGTATCTTTTCCGACCACAACGCCATGAGATTAGATATCAATTATAGGAAAAGAGCAGTAAAAAATACAAACACATGGAGGCTAAACAATACACTACTTAGTAACGAAGTGATCACTGAAGAAATCAAAGAGGAAATTAAAAAATACCTAGAAACAAATGACAATGGAGATACAACGACCCAAAACCTATGGGATGCAGCAAAAGCAGTTCTAAGAGGGAAGTTTATAGCAATACAAGCCCACCTTAAGAAGCAGGAAACATCTCGAATAAACAACCTAACCTTGCACCTCAAGCAATTAGAGAAAGAAGAACAAAAAAACCCCAGAGTTAGCAGAAGGAAAGAAATCATAAAAATCAGATCAGAAATAAATGAAAAAGAAATGAAGGAAACAATAGCAAAGATCAATAAAACTAAAAGCTGGTTCTTTGAGAAGATTAACAAAATTGATAAACCATTAGCCAGACTCATCAAGAAAATAAGGGAGAAGACTCAAATCAATAGAATCAGAAATGAAAAAGGAGAAGTAACAACTGACACTGCAGAAATACAAAAAATCATGAGGGATTACTACAAGCAACTCTATGCCAATAAAATGGACAATCTGGAAGAAATGGACAAATTCTTAGAAATGCACAAACTGCCAAGACTGAATCAGGAAGAAATAGAAAATATGAACAGACCAATCACAAACACTGAAATTGAAACTGTGATTAAAAATCTTCCAACAAACAAAAGCCCAGGACCAGATGGCTTCACAGGCGAATTCTATCAAACATTTAGAGAAGAGCTAACACCTATTCTTCTCAAACTCTTCCAAAATATAGCAGAGGGAGGAACACTCCCAAACTCATTCTACGAGGCCACCATCACCTTGATACCAAAACCAGACAAGGATGTCACAAAGAAAGAAAACTACAGGCCAATATCACTGATGAACATAGATGCAAAAATCCTCAACAAAATACTAGCAAACAGAATCCAACAGCACATTAAAAGGATCATACACCATGATCAAGTGGGGTTTATTCCAGGAATGCAAGGATTCTTCAATATACGCAAATCTATCAATGTGATTAACCATATTAACAAATTGAAGGAGAAAAACCATATGATCATCTCAATAGATGCAGAGAAAGCTTTTGACAAAATTCAACACCCATTTATGATAAAAACCCTGCAGAAAGTAGGTGTAGAGGGAACTTTCCTCAATATAATAAAGGCCGTATATGACAAGCCCACAGCCAACATCATCCTCAATGGCGAAAAACTGAAAGCATTTCCACTAAGGTCAGGAACAAGACAAGGTTGCCCACTCTCACCACTCTTATTCAACATAGTTTTGGAAGTTTTAGCCACAGCAATCAGAGAAGAAAAGGAAATAAAAGGAATCCAAATCGGAAAAGAAGAAGTAAAGCTGTCACTGTTTGCAGATGACATGATACTATACATAGAGAATCCTAAAGATGCTACCAGAAAACTACTAGAGCTAATCAATGAATTTGGTAAAGTAGCAGGATACAAAATTAATGCACAGAAATCTCTGGCATTCCTATATACTAATGATGAAAAATCTGAAAGTGAAATCAAGAAAACACTCCCATTTACCATTGCAACAAAAAGAATAAAATATCTAGGAATAAACCTACCTAAGGAGACAAAAGACCTGTATGCAGAAAATTATAAGACACTGATGAAAGAAATTAAAGATGATACAAACAGATGGAGAGATATACCATGTTCTTGGATTGGAAGAATCAACATTGTGAAAATGACTCTACTTCCCAAAGCAATCTATAGATTCAATGCAATCCCTATCAAACTACCACTGGCATTTTTCACAGAACTAGAACAAAAAATTTCACAATTTGTATGGAAACACAAAAGACCCCGAATAGCCAAAGCAATCTTGAGAACAAAAAATGGAGCTGGAGGAATCAGGCTGCCTGACTTCAGACTATACTACAAAGCTACAGTAATCAAGACAGTATGGTACTGGCACAAAAACAGAAAGATAGATCAATGGAATAGGATAGAAAGCCCAGAGATAAACCCATGCACATATGGTCACCTTATCTTTGATAAAGGTGGCAGGAATATACAGTGGAGAAAGGACAGCCTCTTCAATAAGTGGTGCTGGGAAAATTGGATAGGTACATGTAAAAGTATGAGATTAGATCACTCCCTAACACCATACACAAAAATAAGCTCAAAATGGATTAAAGACCTAAATGTAAGGCCAGAAACTATCAAACTCTTAGAGGAAAACATAGGCAGAACACTCTATGACATAAATCACAGCAAGATCCTTCTTGACCCATCTCCTAGAGTAATGGAGATAAAAACAAAAATAAACAAATGGGACCTAATGAAACTTCAAAGCTTTTGCACAGCAAAGGAAACCATAAACAAGACCAAAAGACAGCCCTCAGAATGGGAGAAAATATTTGCAAATGAATCAACTGACAAAGGATTAATCTCTAAAATTTACAGGCAGCTCATGCAGCTCAATAACAAAAAAATAAACAACCCAATCCAAAAATGGGCAGAAGACCTAAATAGACATTTCTCCAAAGAAGATATACAGACTGCCAACAAACACATGAAAGAATGCTCAACATCATTAATCATTAGAGAAATGCAAATCAAAACTACAATGAGATATCATCTCACACCAGTCAGAATGGCCATCATCAAAAAATCTAGAAACAATAAATGCTGGAGAGGGTGTGGAGAAAAGGGAACACTCTTGCACTGCTGGTGGGAATGTGAATTGGTTCAGCCACTATGGAGAACAGTATGGAGGTTCCTTAAAAAACTACAAATAGAACTACCATATGACCCAGCAATCCCACTACTAGGTATATACCCTGAGGAAACCAGAATTCAGAAAGAGTCATGTACCAAAATGTTCATTGCAGCTCTATTTACAATAGCCCGGAGATGGAAACAACCTAAGTGCCCGCCGTCGGATGAATGGATAAAGAAGATGTGGCACATATATACAATGGAATATTACTCAGCCATAAAAAGAAACGAAATTGAGCTATTTGTAATGAGGTGGATAGATCTAGAGTCTGTCATACAGAGTGAAGTAAGTCAGAAAGAGAAGGACAAATACCGTATGCTAACACATATATATGGAATTTAAGAAAAAAAAATGTTATGAAGAACCTAGGGGTAAAACAGGAATAAAGACAGAGACCTACTGGAGAACAGACTTGAGGATATGGGGAGGGGGAAGGGTGAGGTGTGTTAGGGCGAGAGAGAGACATGGACATATATATACTAACAAACGTAAGGTAGATAGCCAGTGGGAAGCAGCCGCATGGCACAGGGAAACCGGCTCGGTTCTTTGTGGCTGTCTGGAGGGGTGGGATAGGGAGGGTGGGAGGGAGGGAGACAAAGAGGGAAGAGATATGGGAACATATGTATATGTATAACTGACTCACTCTGTTATAAAGCAGAAACTAACACACCATTGTAAAGCAATTATACCCCAATAAAGATGTTAAAAAAAAAAAAATTGGGGGGGAGGGGAACAATTCCGGACACAACAGGTATCAACCAGTTACTCAAGCTAGAAATCTGGACGTTGTGCTTTACTACTCCCTATTTACCCTCTTGCTTCAAGTAGTTACCATTGATTCTATTTCGTAAATATCTTACAGATTTATCCAATTCTAAGAATTTCACTGCCACTTCCCAACTTTTGGCCTTCATTATTTTTTCCCTGGGATAATAGCAATAATTTCCTTGCTGATTTCTTTCCCCCCAGTATTGCATTCTTGTACTCTTTCTTCCACATGATGATAGAGTAATTTTTTTCAAAAAGGAAATACTTATGATTATAGCTTTGTCTATCCCTGCTGAAAATCCTTTAGAAGTCCAAAATCTTTTCTGTGGTTAAGGAATCTTTGATGAATGGAGTCTACTTTTCTATGTGTTTAGAAACGTTTTTTGTCTTATGCTTTTTTTGTTGTTGTTGTTGTGACCTCTCCCGTTGCGGAGCACAGGCTCCGGACGCGCGGGCTCCGCGGCCATGGCTCACTGGCCCAGCCGCTCCACGGCATGTGGGATCTTCCCAGACCGGGGCACGAAACCGCGTCCCCTGCATCGGCAGGTGGACTCTCAACCACTGCGCCACCAGGGAAGCCCCTGTCTTATGCTTTTTACTAAACGGTTTTAAATTCCTTGCACAAGATATATACTCTCCAGCCTCTGGCCATTTGCATCTTGTTCTTCATACTTGGAGCAGTCTCCTCCCTCCCCTTCACCTCACTTTTGAACTCCTACTTATCTTTTAGATTTTGGCATAAACGTTTATTTTTTATTTTTATTTTCTTTATGAGGAAGAATTTCACCACCCTCTACGTCAGGTAAGGGGCTCCTTAAATTGTCCCCCCATCATAGTGCATAGTGCACACCATGTTGCAATTGCTTATTTCCTGGCTGTATTATCCTCTATTCTGGAAGCTCCGTTAGAGCAGGGATTATTTGTATGTAGTTCACAACTGTGTCAGTACTGCCTAACCCATAATAGGTGCTTATTAAATACTGACACTTGGCATACTCCATATTATTTTTTTGAAATAGTGGATTGAATGGTACCTCATTTTCCCGACCATCCTATTTAAAAGTTCAACCCTATTGTCCTTTCATGCTTTATTTTGTAGAGAAGTATCCATATCTGATTTTGTATCTATCTATCTATCTATCTATCTATCTATCTATCTATCTATCTATCTATTGTCTTTCTCATCCCTGTCTCTACAAGTGTAAAGCTTGTACTACAGACTAAACATACATGAGAACTGAAAAGTTTACTTATGCTTTTATATGTCTGATGATTGAAGAAATTTTATACAAACTAACTTCCGGCTTCTTACATTTCAAACCTTGGTGCCTTCCATAAGACATGTTCACATCACTGTACTACCTCTGGCCCTACACCTTTGTGTCACGATGCTAGGTGAGTTGGCACAGTGAATGATGGGAGGATCCCGGAAGCCATCCCTGCACTGGGGTAGCTAGCAGTAACTCAGCCATACACAGGCATGACTGTGACGCTCATAATATATCCCGCTCTACCTAAACAAAATCTGTCTTCAAATTTCTCTTTAACTTCATCCCCCAAAATGCCTGTGACCACTCCAGTGCCATATAATATCAAGGGAAATTAGAATGAAAAGAGATAGTGGCCTTAACTAATTGTGTCTGTTTGTTTTTTACTTTTGAAAGTTTTACAAAACATTCAACCATGTGAACACATCACTAGGGGACTTGGAAAGGTCTGTGCAAGTGAGGGTCCTTGAAGCTTAGCTTCATTCTGTTCAAAATAAACGTGCTACTGAAGGCAATGCTGCTCTGGTTAGAGTGGGGACATAGGTGGGATTGGGGGCTGGAGCCAGACCCTGTGAAATCCACTAATTCCTCCCTTCACACTGCTAGGAAGACTCTAAGAGCCCCCCTAAAGTATTTCCGATCACAGATGAAAATAACTGCCCTGTACCATCTTACTTTCCAGTGTCAATTCCTTGAATATATAGCTTAAGAACCAGACTTGGAGTAAGAAACATTAATTTTTCAAACATGGAGGTAAAGGACAATTTCTTTCAGTGAAAAGCTCTTTCATATTGTTAAGACTGGTTCTGTCATTTACTATCAAAAGGATAATTCAAATCTCTACTCCTGATCTCTTAGAAAATAGCCAGACTTTCAAGATCATATCAAAACAAGTAGCAAATACCCTCTTTTGAAGGGGAAATGAAGAATCAGTGCAGAGAGCAGCTGTGAAGGCAATGAGGGGTAGTTCAATCAGGCTTTGATTATAGGTATATTACCTCTGTCAGCTGAGCCATCAAACCATCAGTAGTGATTAGGGGGCACAATATAAATGCCTGCCCATATGAACACAATTTTGTAAGTAGCACATGAAAGTTTCCAGCCATAACCAAGTAATATTATTCAAGAAGAGATGACTTCAAGACTCTCCATGCATGCTATAGGCCCCTTACATGGAAACCATTTTCAGATTCAGTGATATTCAGCCTCCTGCTGCGAACTCACAGGCACACAGAGAAAAAATTCAGAATGCAGCTATCATCCAAGAAATGAAGGTGGTATGTAGTTTTGTAACCAAACTGTGGCAGGTCGTATGTAGTTTAATCCCTGAAAAGACAATCCCTGCTCTTTTGTTTTTAATAAAATGGAAACTGTAGTCTAATATTTGTGAACATTGATAGAGATGATGACAAAGCACAAGTATATGGTTAATTTATATAGTGTAGAAAACTGAACTTTATTCCTGGTGTCAGGATCGGGGAACCCAATGAAGTATCTTCCAAGAACTCGAAAATTTAGATTGTCTACTGAGAGTTACACTAATCAAGTCCAAATATAATAGATGGTATTATCTGTAAGAGCAAATATGTGGCCAACGAGTAAGGGAACAACTAAAACACCAACAAAGGTGAACTGGACGGAGTCATTTATAGGAGAAAGCAGGGGAATGAGATTACATTTGGGGAGAGGAAACATCATCAATGATTTCATGGTCAGTTTGGAGAATGTGTGACAGTGATGGGCCTTGGAGGCACTGATGTGGAATACTCAGAAGAGCCAATGTTGACAGTGTCCATCTAAGCACTATCCAGTGGTGAGAATGGCTTGGCCAAGTAGATATGTGTCTCTCAAGTTAAACTCCGTGAGAGCAGGAACGCTGCATTTCTTGTTTACTGGCACGCAGTAGTCACCCAATAAATACATGTTAAATGAAGTTGTGAAGAAATAATGGTGGCAAGTCTGTCCTTTCATTGAGTGCTGTATCTTATCAACTAATTCGCCTTGTTCTGAATCTATGCAAATTTATGATAATTTGTATTCTTATGTAGCTTGTTTATAGGGAAAAAGCTTCTGATTTGGTCAAATTGTCATTCTAGTATCTGAGAGTTTATTTAATATTGTCTACTCCTGAGAACTTTATTATTCTCATTTGTGTTCACAAATTTAGATATCTCTCCTGCACAGTTTATGCCTACAGTGAACTTACAGTGGATAACAACCACCTTGGGAGTCTTTTTTGGGAGTTGCTGGTCTTCTTAGGTGACATTCCATTTCACTGACATCTTCTGAGAATGTGCAATACTTTCTATTAATATTAGCTTTTTGGAGACCTTTTGTTATTTTTAAAGGCATAGGCTTTATGATTACAAGGAATATTTTCATTTTGTGTTCATCAGACAAAGCATTTCCTAAGTGGAATCAATTATGCTCTTGCAACAGGACCATGCAGAGGTGGCTCGAGGCTACTTTCTACAACATAAATAGCTTAAGGATTTAAAAAGTTGTAATAGAGCCTATTTGTTATTCCTCTGCTTATTAAAAGAAAAGACATCTTTCATCATTACTTTATGTAAAAGATGTGGTAGAAATATCAACAAGCCAGGACAAATAAATGTGCTAGCAAGACGTCCAGGCTAGGAAATTATCACTATTAGCAGGAAACCACTGCTCCTGATGCACTATCAAAGTAGAAAGATTATGTTACTGTTCTTACTAATCACATTTGCCAAGATGATCACAATAGAATCCCAGAGCCCTGGTGGTGCTGGGAGAATTGGCAGCAGTGGCAGAGGAGACCATTAATGCCTCTTGCCTTATACAGGGTTTTGTAATTAGAGAATATGCAAGGTGACACATTATCTTAGTGGACATCAAAGGTTATTATTTAATTATTGCTCAAGTGTAAAAACATTGTTAAGATTGCTGTCATGATTTTATTTTTTCACATTGCAAATTAAATAAACAATGACTAAGAGACACTTTATTTCCTCATAGGAATTCAGGATTGAGTATTATTTTTATTTGCAATGAATTGTGAAGGCCACTTCTCTAGTTTAATATTCAGTTCATGTTCAGTTATATAGATTCTCATGCTGTAGTTTTTTGGTGTAGTTACAAATTAACTTGAGAGTTTTGACTATTTTGTCCATCTGGCAATATACTCCCAAGCCTTTACAATTTATGAATCACTGGCAATATTCACACCCAATTGTCTATGACTCACTAGGAATCTTTGCCAGATTTCTCAGCATTTAAAGGATATATTCCTATTTTATGTTCTCTTGTTTTAACAGGAAGAGTTGGCACATATGCTTCTTTATACTGTAATTTCAAAAATGGATGCCAGGTTGAAAATTGTTCCCATATTTAAATCATTTACACATGTAGCCTCTTGTTCTAAAAACTCACAAATTAAGACCTCTTTAGGGGCTGCTTTTAACAAGCATGGATGTCAGATTTAAACAATGTGAACTTCTCTAGGTGAGACATTAGAGTGAATAAATTATTTCAGTCCTGTAGGAAAATTGGGAATGTTAACTCTCTTTAGATGAATTATAATTTCCAAGGATTTCTTCCTTGTTTCCAATAATGATAAATGCATAAGCTCTCTTACTCACTAGCTGTGTGATTTTAAAGATATTAATAGCTTTTCACGTTTCCTCATTTGTAAATATTTGTGTCAGTATCTATGAGGTTACCTCTTCAGCACTTTAAGAAATTCTTTACATGGAATTTGTTCCTTGGAAAATATTTTTATTGATTAGAAGTAGTTTAGAAGATACTTACATAAAAGATGAATATATGGAAAGAAGAACTTAATATGTATTTTTTTCAGACATGGGTATACCCACATATAATCATCTTACCTTGTTTTTTTTTGTGGAGGGCAGAGGGGGCATTATTATCTTTAAGAGGGGGCATTATTACCTTAAGTATATGAAGATAGCATATAACTTAACAGAGAACAATACCATATCACTATAAAAATTCTAAAGATATGAACAAATAATTCATGTATGTACAAACACAAAAAAATTACAAATTGATTAAAAACGTGGGTAAAATATTCAGTCTCTATAGTGATCAAAGAAACACCAAGTAAACAATAAAATTTCATTTTGAATCCATGAATTGATAAAGATTTAAAATAATAATAGGTAGGGGTGCATGGTTTTAGAAAATGGATGTTCTTTTTTAAAAATTTCATTGAAGAAAGAATATCTCAATACCTGTGATTTATTCCAGGAGTTCTGATACAAGAAAATGGACATTCTTATACATTTTTGGTAGAACTGTAATTATATTATTTCTAGAAGTCAACGTGGCATCATGTCTCAAAAGCCTTAATATATTTCTAATGCACTGTGAACGTACAATTTATTTATAGAAATGTATTCTATATAACCAGAAAAGCCCCCACACACATATGTACAATATATGCACATATGCATATTAATTGAATATTGTCATTAACAGTGGGAAATCAAAGTAATATAAATCTCCATCAGTAGATTTCTCATGTCACCAACAAAACTGTTCCTCCCTTGGTTTTCCCCATTTCAGTCAGGGGACTTGCTTAGATAAAAAACTTGTTTCTTCTCCTCTCACTTTCCATATAGGGTGAGTCCCAAGTCCACTTTTTGACATCCCAGAAAATAACAAGGGATATAATGTATAAACTCATTTAAAACAATAGATGGCTTTATGTTAACAGCATCAGAAAAGTAAAAAGAAGGAGCATATACATCTATACATGTACATTAGCTCAGAGAAAAGAAATACAGAGCAGAGAGGCTGGATATAACTTCTTTTTGGATGCTCGACTGTGTAAATAATTCTCTTCTCAGAACTACAAGTTTTTTTAAGACCAACTTTAGACTTTGGGTGATAGCCTTATTCCTTGAAAGTAGCTTAGCTTAGGAGAGACCTTTCTATAAGGCATGAAAACAAGGAAGATGAAGCTCTATCTAATATACTTATTTACCTTCTGAAATAGAATTATCACTCCCCATTGTTTTCATTACTTTGTTGTTGTTTTTATTATATTTGGATTTGAATACATTTTGAACCATCATATAAGACCTGTTCTTTTTTGTTTCTGCTTTATAACAGAGTGAGTCAGTTATACATATCCATATCTCTTCCCTCTTCATCTCCCTCCCTCCCACCCTCCCTATCCCACCCCTCCAGGCAGTTATATTGCTATGTCAAAGCACCGAGCCGGTATCCCTGTGCCATGCGGCTGCTTCCCACTGGCTATCTACCTTACGTTTGTTAGTATATATATGTCCATGTCTCTCTCTTGCCCTATCACAGCTCACCCTTCCCCCTTCCCATATTCTCAAGTCCGTTCTCCAGTAGTCTGTGTCTTTATTCCTGTTTTACCCCTAAGTTCTTCATAACATTTTTTTTTCTTAAATTCCATATATATGTGTTAGCATACGGTATTTGTCCTTCTCTTTCTGACTTACTTCACTCTGTATGACAGACTCTAGGTCTATCCACCTCATTACAAATAGGTCAATTTCGTTTCTTTTTATGGCTGAGTAATATTCCATTGTATATATGTGCCACATCTTCTTTATCCATTCATCCAACGATGGACACTTAGGTTGTTTCCATCTCCGGGCTATTGTAAATAGAGCTGCAATGAACATTTTGGTACATGACTCTTTTTGAATTTTGGTTTTCCCAGGGTATATGCCCAGTAGTGGGATTGCTGGGTCATATGGTAGTTCTATTTGTAGTTTTTTAAGGAACCTCCATACTGTTCTCCATAGTGGCTGAACCAATTCACATTCCCACCAGCAGTGCAAGAGTGTTCCCTTTTCTCCACACCCTCTCCAGCAATTATTGTTTCTAGATTTTTTGATGATGGCCATTCTGACTGGTGTGAGATGATATCTCATTGTAGTTTTGATTTGCACTTCTCTAATGATTAATGATGTTGAGCATTCTTTCATGTGTTGTTGGCAGTCTGTATATCTTCTTTGGAGAAAGGTCTATTTAGGTCTTCTGCCCATTTTTGGATTGGGTTGTTTATTTTTTTGTTATTGAGCTGCATGAGCTGCCTGTAAATTTTGGAGATTAATCCTTTGTCAGTTGATTCATTTGCAAATATTTTCTCCCATTCTGAGGGTTGTCTTTTGGTCTTGTTTATGGTTTCCTTTGCTGTGCAAAAGTTTTGAAGTTTCATTAGGTCCCATTTGTTTATTTTTGTTTTTATTTCCATTTCTCTAGGAGATGGGTCAAAAAGGATCTTGCTGTGATTTATGTCATAGAGTGTTCTGCCTATGTTTTCCTCTAAGAGTTTGATAGTTTCTGGCCTTACATTTAGGTCTTTAATCCATTTTGAGCTTATTTTTGTGTATGGTGTTAGGGAATGATCTAATCTCATTCTTTTACATATACCTGTCCAGACCTGTTTTTTAACAGCAATTGTCTTTAACAGCACTTGGAAGACATGTGACTTTCTTTCTTTCTACTGATATATGCTCTCTTGATAAAAGTTCCTTCTAGATGTTTTGGAATATTTTAAACAGAATTTTTAATTCTTGTGAAATATCACATACTAGCATTAATTACCTATATTTTTCCAATTGGAAAGATGTGGTGAAGTGAGTGCATTGGCTAAGTTTTTTTAGCAAGAAAATCAATATATAAAAAAATGAAAGAAGATATACTGAATATATTGTGGTATTTGTCCAACTTGTCTTCCCCAACTTTATATTTTTATTCAGCTTACATAAAATGGAGGCTGCAAGCAAAACACAGTGCTTTCTAAACGTAGTTGTCATTGTGGCCTAACAAGTTTGATTAGCTCCATTAGCAAGAATACCCTGCAGGGAACTTTAGATAAAAAACATTAAAAACTTGTATTGTCAACAGATTCTTAATCCTAGCTGAGTCTGGTAGCCAAGTTAGAAATTGATTGTCTCAAGCAGTTGGATTTACTGGGGTTACTGTATCAGTATCATATATGATACTTCTTTTTTTTAGATACAAGTAATAGACTTCTGCTGCCTTCCTCATTATTCCATTTCCATGGGATAATCTGGATTGCCATTGAAAGCATTGTTCGGCAATGTGAAAAAGCATTCATTATAAGGCGATGGATATAGCCAACAAGAGTCCTTTTAATTTTTATTATTAGTTGAATTTATGAAAACTTCACAGGGAAAAGGGAATAAAATATCTCTGCTCATAGTTAGTGCCATATTCTGATTTTTATATTAAAAAAATTTATATTTTTAAAAAGTTAATGCTTTATAGGTTAGTGTGCTTTATATAGAAATCAAAAAGAAGCAGACTGGTTTTGGAGAAGAAGTAACATTGCCTTCTTTGTACCATTCTCTGGTAAAAACATTTCAGAAATTTTATAGGTCATAATTTCAGATTTACAAATGATTTTTAAATATTACTTTTCCCTAAAAGTTCTATTTGATTTATAAAGTCAATGTGATCCTACCCAGATTCAGCCAGAGGTTTTCTCCTGGTCTTCAACATTCAGATTTCTCATCACACCTAGTGGCAGATAACAACCTATCTTCCATAGAGTTCTTGAATGGACTAAATTAAATGAATGTATGTTAATCACCTGGAACAGCAAAGGTGCTCAATTCTAAAAAGAAAAGAAAAAAGAGAGAGAGAGAGAGATGCCCATTTATCACCAACCCTTTCACCCTGACATTGAACCAGTTCTCCTTTCCTCTGTACTTCTATGGCACTGGGGGCTGTGCCATTTCTTTGCTATGTCATTTACTACCTCGTATTACTAATGTTCTTAGCATTCATAGTTTGAATTCATGTTTCACACCAAATCTGTTCCTCATCCGGGATTTCTATCATGGTGAGTGATAGAACACCATCCAAAGAGGTGTTTAAGCACAAACTGGACACCATGTGTGACTCTCCCATCTGCTTCCTCAAGAGTAAGTGTGAAGTTCTGTGCCATCTCAATATCTCTGTTCTCTGCCACTTTTTGACGTCTTTCCTTAGCTCAAGGTTTGATCACCTCTTGCCTGGATTACTGCTATAACTTTCCACAGCTGGTTGGATTCCAGCATTGTTTACATTTAATCCATTCTCCCTCATGCAGCCAAAAATATATTTGCTAAAATGCAAATATGACCTTATCAATTTCTTGCTTAAAATTTTTCATTGGTCCTGAAATACTTTTAAAGTCCAAATTTCCTACCATGGCATACGAAATATTTTATGATCTAACACCTACTTAGTTATCTAGATTTATATCTGGGAACTCTTTCCACTGTCCACTCTAATTTCCTCCCATACTGAGATGAACACAGATATTGACTATGTTGATGAATGTGGAATGGGACTTTTCCTTTTGTCTTAGAATTTCTGCTAAAGCCTCAAAGTTAAGGGCAGTAGGCAATAGGTATTTACAACTTCTAAAGAGAGCTGCTAGACATTTCTATTGAACAGCCTAAAACATAATAATGTAAGTTTGTGACTTACAATTTTCTATCACCCACATCCAACCTATACAAAAGAAAATTAGAAATGCAAAAGACAGTTTATTGGAAAGTAGGAGAATTACTAGTGGTGATGGTGCTATGGTATTTCCCTTCCTCTCACCATGGAAATCCGAGGGACTTCATCCACTTCCCCAAAACGCATGAGGAGTCATCAGAAGTATCACTTACAGAGGCTGGAGTTGTCTGAAAGAGGGGAATTCATATCTCTTGTTGTATGTTTACTGTACTGTGTATTGCTAGCTTGGACTCTGGTATGTACTGGAGCAGAGAGTTGAGAGAATTCTTGGAAGAATTCTCCCCTAGAGATTTGAAACATATGAACACGGAGCCTTGTGATTGCATTCCCCTGGTGAATTTGAAGGCAGGAAGCTGACTGGAGTACCAATGTGAAGAAGACAAGGCAACAACTGGTAGAAGAAGCATTTGTCAGAGCAAGAATATGGGAGTTTCCCACAGGCCAAGAGGTTGTTATAGAGGGAGCACTGAACTCCTGCAGGGGTGAAGAGAAGCCTGCTATATGTTCTGCATGAAAGTGTACCTCCAGCAGCAGGAGTTTGGAGGGTTTGCCAAAGATCTGTGGAGTATGTGTCTGCTTGGAAAAAATGCAGTGCACAGGACCCTGCAGAGGCCAGGGATGGTCTCTAGAGAACATCCAAGCATCTCATCCAGCAACCAGCATTTGAATGCTCTCCATAATGCAGGGCCTGATATCCAGCTGGGGTCAGCCAAGAGAGAACTACAAGCATACCTGCCAAATATGAAAACCTCTGCCATCTATCTTCTAATCCTTTCTCCCCTTATTCCCTATGTTGGGGAAGCTTGGAGGGATGGAGAGGAGATAGAGCAGGAAGAGTGAAGAAATGGACCAAGCTCCCTACCCACCACAGGTCTGGGGGCTTAAGCTGGGGAGAGGAGAGAAAGTATGCTTAACTCATTCCTTCAATAAATATTTATTGAGAATTTATTGTGTACCTGCCACTTTTCTAGGCACAGGGAATACAACAGTGAACAAAAAAAGAATGATCTTTGTCTTTATGGACCTTATAACCTAAGAGAGGAAGAGAAATGATCAAATTAAAACAATAAAAATAAGTTAAATGTATAGAAGGTAATATGCGCTACAGAAAAAGGACATATTGGGAGGGGGGAGGGTTAAGAGTGGAAGAGATGAGAAATATTTGCTAACCAACCAAGACAACCACATTTGCTGAGGATTAGATGTGGGGTATGAGAGGCAGGGCAGACTAGCGTGAGTTTTGGTGTGAGCAACTAAAGGATGAAACTCTCATTAACTGGGAAGTGTTCTGCTATAGGAGGAACAGGTTGGGAGCAGGCTGCTTTGAGACATCCAAGTGAAGATGTCATAGCAGGCAGTTGCAAGGGAGAAGTTGGGGTTAGAGAGAGAAATGTTGACACAGTCAGTGTGTGGATATCATTTAGATGAGACTGAAGTTTTGATTTATATGGGTCTGGAATTTTCAATACCTGAAATTAAAACTATTTTTAGAGCTGAAAGTGACTGGAAAGCTATCAGGTTGGCCCAGGGTGGTATTAAGGGGCTGGCATTTGAGAAAAAATCCAAAGAAGTGCATTAAGCTCAGTGATAGAAGAATGATAAAAGTTTCCTGTTTGTGTTCCGTCAAAAGCAGCACATTCAACAAACCTGTTACATCTTCAATGTACCTTGCTCTCTCAAATCTTCCCACATTTACACATGACTTTCCCTGTCTGGGTATTCTCCACAGTACCTTTACTTATCTTTGCCCCCAGAGCTAAAGTACATTTTTCTAAAGTGCACTTTTCTAATGCTTTATGGGAAGTATTTTCCTACTCTTCTGGTTGAATCCATTTCCTTCTTGTGAAAGCTAAGACCCTTCCCTTTCTTTATGACACTGTTTCCTTGTTCTTTGTCCCATTCTAAACTGTAAGTTCCTTGAGGGCAGGGCACCTGTCTTATTACCCTCTCTGTCTCTTGTGTCTAATATAGGATCCTGAATAGTATATGCCCAATATATCATTATGAAACGTAAGCAAGCAGGTTAAGGGAAGAGATCATGCTTTATATGTTGTATTGTTTCCTATGGCACTTGAGTAACTTGTATCACACTTAGGAATAAGTCTGTCAGCATCAGTGTAGTGTAAGGAAGGCTGCTGGTCTGTTTTTCTTGTAATGGATACTACACACTTGATAGTGTTAGACAGGCAGAGTCCCAGTTCCTTTAAATACTGGGGAGTTTCTCTCTAAACTTTATGAAGATGACAAAAAGATTTGTTGAGAATGACTGAACCAATGTTCTGAAATAAAACTGTATACATTTATCTTATGTATAAATTACAATGCCTCTGAATTCTATATTTAGGTATTTCTCACCGAGAACAATATATACCCAAGTTAACATCTTTTTTCTGGTCTGTGCTCTTCTTTTCCTCAACTATTTCCAATGATGTTCACTTCTGGCATACAGGTTCTGTGCTGGGATTGTTGTGATGTAGTTCAGGATTAGGTGTAGTTGAATAGTACAGAACACCTAAACTAACAGTTACTTAAATAACATAGTTGTTTATTATTTTTTTTTTAATGAAAATGAATCCAGAGGTAGATAGTACAGGGTGGATTTGATGTTCCCATAGTCACTAGGGACTCAGGCTTTTTTCTTAATTTCTGCTTCTCCGTGTATCTAGCATGTGCCTCCAACTTCAAGGTCACCTCATAGTCTAAGAAGGTTTTTGATGCTCTAGTCATTGTGTCCCAGTTACAGACCACAGGAAGAAGGTGGGAGAAAAGGAATGATAACAGGGAATTTCCTTCCAAAGGAGGCAGCTACCCTTAGTCAGGCTTTCCTGGAGTCCCACTCAACATTTCTGTTTACATCTTATTTTTCAGAAGTAGTCACATGGCAACTGCTTGCTCTAACAGAGGCTAGGAAATGCTGTCTTTTAGCTAAAACTGGGGTTCTATTCTATACAAAAAAGGAGATTGGTGGCAACTGGAAAATACAGTCTCTACCATGGCTGTATGCTTGTATCAGATTTACTGTTTATTACTTTGTCCCTTATTTTACTCCATGTCTCCTTAAATACAAAATCTTTACTTATTGATTTCCACAAAATGCCATATTTCTCTCCAATCTGCTCTGAAAATCCTGGCTGACTGCTTTGCTTGTTCTCAGAGGAGTAGCTTTGGTTGGCCTACCTGGCCCTGCTGCTCTCTTTCTAACCTCAATGCTCTGTCTTATATCTGTGTTCTCAGAGCCAGCTCTGTTCTCCCTGGAGGGCAGGGACAAACAGCAGGACTTTATTCTGCTCTCCTTCCATTCAAATAATCTCTTTCTTGTCAGAATCTGAGCTGAAAATTGCACCTTGGCTTTGCAGTATTTTAATACTTCCTGTGGCCAAAGGATGAGTAAGTGGAGGGTCTCATTGTGACCTGAAGTGGCAGCAGACTGTTGCTCATTTGTGTCAGGTACCCTTCCGTGCTGCTTCCGATTCCTAGGTCGGCCACCTCTTCCTTCCCTACTGGTCCCATTCTGGCACATCTAGGCACAGTCCCTTCAGTAGTTGCTGCTGCCTCAGTGAAGGGTCCCTTATAAAGACAAGCTCTTGATACTCCACATCAGCATCACATAAAGCTCTATGAGCTTATAAGATTTTAATCAAAGATTTGGGGAACTATGTTGAATTCCAGTGTAGATGGTGGGCAACAGAAACTATTTTATAGACAGGACTTTTCCATAGTCAAGAGAGGACCATCACAGCCATTCAGTCTTTCAGAGGATGCCCTTCTCTATTGCTCCTGTGTATTAAGTTCTTTCTAAGTGAGAGTGACTTTTCTCTGAACACCTTTGAAGTAACCTCCTCTCCTAACCATAGGGACTGATTTCACACCAGAACCTATTCCTACCCTGATTCCCCCAGCAGTTTATTTCTCCTTGTCTCAGTTACTTGGAAAATGATAACACCCAGGAGAGTTCATAGTCACCCATTACATTCCAAGTCCCACAAAATGATCCAGAGTAGATACTTCAAGTTTCCCCACTAGTGTGAATTTATTTTGATTATGTATTAGGTACTTGTACCCTTTCTTCCAGACACACACTCACACACATACAGACACATATGCATATATACACATCTTGCTACCAAAGAGGAATAGTATGAGTCTACCCATAAGGTGGTAAGCAAATTACCTGAGATTTTCATGCCACAACAGGATTCACTGAGAAAGGCTTTGGGGAACTTTACCACTGTGGACGATGTTTTCATTTTTCTTTCTGATATAGAGTTGCCATATGTTTTAAATAGTGAGCAGCACTGGAAGAAATCTATGTATGTGCCAGCTCTGTGGCCCAGCCATTTGTTTTGTTGATTTTGTGGCATGCTTATTTGGAAATGAAGGCGTACTGATCTATAAATAGGAAATATTCTCAGAAGAGGCAGTTTTGGAAGGTTTTGTAGCTTAAAGTAGAATGTAAGCATCTGAAGACCTCAAATGGGAAAGATAGGATTGAATTATTATAGTTTAACCATCCTATGGATTTGTTTGCATTGTTGAATAACATTTTATTCACACCACAAAATAACATCTTGATAAAATAAAAACTTGATAGTTAACTTTTCTTAAATAGGCTTTATATTTTAGACCAGTTTTAAGTTCAAAGCAAGACTGAGCAGAAGGTACAGACTTCCTATATACCCCTGTATGGTTAACATTGAATGTGAAGTATTGATTCCTGTTCCTGTCACCAAATTCTAGTGAAATTCACTTCTCTGTTGGATTTTAGTACTCTTGAACTTAACTTACTAGTGATCACTGGGGATAATCATTAACTTCTAGGACATAGAATGACTTCAGCATAACAGTATTCTCTTTCTGTTCAATGTTTATTATTTGATAACTTAAAATGCTGTTTTTGTATCATCTTTAATTTCTTTCATCAGTGTCTTATGATTTTCTGCATACAGGTCTTTTGTCTCCTTAGGTAGGTGTGTTCCTAGATATTTTATCTTTTTGTTGCAAAATGTTCCTTGCAGCTCTATTTATAATAGCCCGGAGATGGAAACAACCTAAGTGTCCATCAATGGATGAATGAATAAAGAAGATGTGGCACATATATACAATGGAATATTACTCAGCCATAAAAAGAAATGAAATTGAGCTATTTGTAATGAGGTGGATAGACCTAGAGTCTGTCATACAGAGTGAAGTAAGTCAGAAAGAGAAAGATGAATACCATATGCTAACACATATATATGGAATTTAAGAAAAAAAATGTCATGAAGAACCTAGGGGTAAGACAGGAATAAAGATACAAAACTACTAGAGAATGGACTTGAGGATATGGGGAGGGGGAAGGGTGAGCTTTGACAAAGCGAGAGAGAGGCATGGACATATATACACTACCAAACGTAAGGTAGATAGCTAGTGGGAAGCAGCCACATAGCACAGGGAGATCAGCTCGGTGCTTCGTGACCGCCTGGGGGGGGGGCGGGATAGGGACGGTGTGAGGGAGGGAGATGCAAGAGGGAAGAGACATGGGAATATATGTATATGTATAACTGATTTACTTTGTTATAAAGCAGAAACTAACACACCATTGTAAAGCAATTATACTCCAATAAAGATGTAAAAAAAAAATTCTGTTTTTGGATTGAAATGATGCACTTATAATTTACATAGAAATGGCTTCATTCATATGCAATCCCTTTATCCATTTGGTGAGTGAATATTTTAAAGTGAAAGCAATTTAGTTGTCTTTACATTGTTACACATCAATTAAAATAATCAGGTATTTAATGAAAGGGAATACTATGACTTTGCTATTGTGGAAGGTACCTGTTGCCTGAACCACTCTTGAAGTAGTGACTATAATCTTGATACTGCTTTATCTACCTAAATAAAGGTAGATAGAGAACCAGCTCTGCTACTGTAAAATGTACTTGGGCTGATGATTTTTCTGAAGATGTCCTAGAGGTTCCACTTATCACTAGGAAGTAAATGTTACGGCCAGTGCTCCTTGGTGAGTTCTAAAGCTTGCTCTGAGAGCTAAGAAACTTCCACTCCACCATTTTATCATGCATGGGATGATGAGTTTTCTCTAGGGAACAGTTTATTAATCTAATAAAGTAGTGATTTGCATTTTTCATACTTTTCTCCTTGAAGCTTCTAATTCTCTTGAGTGTTATATTGTGTTTCTGTGACTGAGGGGAGGAATATACATAAAGATTATTTTTAAAAATATTCTGCCTTATTATCTTTTTGTGCTCATTTTCACCTTTTGAGCTATTATATTAAAATTTCTGGACTTCATATGTATAAATTAAAATTTTCTTTCTTTCTCTACCCTTTCTAAAATCTTCATAAAGATTCTTCTCATATCCCTTAAATGTTATCTTCTTAGGAGGAAGAAACTTGGCCTAAACTGTCACATACATTTTTCATGAATGTTTGCCTGGTGTGGAGAATGCCTTGCAAAGTCTAAGAATTTTGCCAAAGGTGGCACATGCATTATATCCCTTCTTTCAACAATTCATTCACCAGCTCTGTATTGAAGAATACATTTTCCAGGCATTGTTCTAGACACTGGTAAGATAAGTGAGACAGATGTGGTTGAGGCCTGAAGGAATTTACAGTCTAATGGGGGAGACAGATTTGTGAGTCAGCTACAGGCATATGTTGGAGATATTGTGAGTTTGGTTCCAGACCACTGCAATTAGGTGAATATTACAATAAAGCAAGTCGCACAAATATTTTGGTTTCCTAGTGCCTATAAAAGTTATGTTCACATTATACTGTAGTCTATTAAGTGTGAAATAGTATTTTGTCTAAAAAACAAAATACATACCTTAATTAAAAAGTACTGTATTACTAAAACATGCTAACCATCATCTGAGCCTTCAACAAATCATAATCTTTTTGCTGGTGAAAGTTCTTGCCTCAGTGTTGATGCTGCTGACTGATAAGGGTGGTGGTTGCTGAAGGTAGGTGGCTGAGAAGTCTCTTGAATAAGACAGCAAGGAGGTCTGCCACATCGATGGTCTCTTTCATGAAGGATTTCTCTGTAGCGTGCAAGGCTGTTTGATAGCACTTTATGCTGCTCAGTAGAAGTTCTTTCAAAATCGGAGTCAATTCTCTCAAACCCTGCTGCTGCTGTGTCAACTAAGTTTATGTAATATTCAACATCGTTTGTTGTTATTTTAACAATCTTCACATCATCTTCACCAGGAGTAGATTCCATCTCAAGAAACCACTTTCTTTGTTCCTCCATAAAAGCCAACTTCTCATCCATGAAAGTTTTATCATGAGATGGCAACAGTAAATTCCTGTCTTCAGGCTCCACTTCTAATTCTAGTTCTCTTCCTTTTTCCACCATATCTAGTTACTTCCCCCACTGAAGTTTTGAACCCCTCAGAGTCATCCATGAAGTTTGTAGTAATCAACTTCTTCCAAACTCCTGTTAATGTTGATATTTTGACCTCTTTCCATGAATCATGAATGTTCTTAATGGCATCTAGAATTTTAAACCCTTTCTAGAGGTTTTTAGTTCAGTTTGCCCAGATCCATCGGAGGAATCACTATTTATGGCAGCTATAACCTTATGAAATGTGTTTCTTTATTTCAATGAGAAAATCTATTGAAGACAAGAATAATCTATTTTTATACTTTGGTGATTTCCATATAAAGACAGTAAATATTTATTTTGTTATAATGATTGACTAAATTATAATTCTCCTCTCTGTCATTGTCATTTAGAAGTGTCCAATATGCAACATATAATTCCTTGAAGTTCTGCTTTTATTTTTTGTTGTGACTTCAAATGTAGTACTTAGAAGGATTTAAGAGTAGATAATCTGGTTGTATCTAGGTCTTGCAGCTCAAAGGTCTCGCTGATAAAAGAACAGCAGCAGCATCTGCTGCTGGTAGAAATGCAAAATCTCATACCCCACCCCAGATCTACTGATTCAGAATGTGCATTTTAACAAGATTCCCAAGGGAATCACATTTATGAAATGTGTTTCTTAAATAATAAAACTTGAAAGTGGAAATTATTCCTTGATCCATGGGGTGCAGAATGGATGTTGTGTTAGCAGGCATGAAAACATGAATCTCATTGTACATCTTCATTGGAGCTCTTGTTTGACTAGGTGCATTGTCAATGAGCAGTAATATTTTGAAAGGAATCTCTTCTTTTTTTTTTTTTCTGAGCAGTAGGTCTCAACAGAAGGCATAAAATATTCAGAAAACCATGTTGTAAACAAATGTGCTGTCATCCAGGCTTTGTTGTTCCATTTGTAAAGCACAGGTAGATTTAGCATAATTCTTAAGGGCCATAGGGTTTTCAGAATGGTAAATGAGCATTGGCTTCAACTGAAAGTCACAAGTTGCATTAGCCCCTACCAAGAGAGTCAGCCTGTCCTTTGAAGATTTTGTCAGGCATTAACTTCTCTATAGCTATGAAAGTCCTAAATGACATCTTTCTCCAATAGGAAACTGTGTTGTCTGCATTGAAAATCTATTGTTTAGTGTAACCACCTTTATTCATTATGTTAGCTGTATCTTCTGGATAACTTGCTGCAGCTTCTAACATCAGCACTTGTTGCTTCATCTTGCACTTTTATGTTATAGAGGCACCTTGTTTCCTTAAACCTCATAAACCAACCTCTGCTACCTTCAAACTTTTCTTCTGCAGCTTCCTCACGTCTCTCAGCATTCATAGAATTGAAGAGAGTTAGGGCCTTGATCTGGATTAGGCTTTGGCTTACAGGCACGTTGAAGCTGGTTTGATCTTCTATCTAGACCACTAAAACTTTCTTTGTATTAGCAATAAGGCTGTTTCACTCTCTTATCATTCGTGTGTTCATTGAAGTAGCATTTTAAATTTCTTTCAAGAACATGTCCTTTGCATTCACATTTGGCTAACTGTTTGGTGCAAGAGATCTAGCGTTTGGCCTAACTTGGCTTTGGACGTGCTTTCCTCACTAAGGTAAATAATTTTTAGCTCTTAATTTAAAGTGAGAGGCATGTTACTCTACCTTTCATTTGAACACTTAGAAGCCATTGTAGGGTTATCAATTGGCCTAATTTCAATATTGTTGTGTCTCAGGAAATAGAGAGGCCTGAGGAGAGGGAGAGACTTAAGAGAACAGCTAGTCAGTGGAGCAATCAGCACAAGTACAGTATTTATTGATTAACCTCTCCATCTTATATGGGCAGGGTTCATGGTGTTCCAAAGCAATGACAATAGTAACATCAAAGATCACTGATCACAAATCACCATAACAAATATAACAATAATGGAAAAGTTTGAAATATTGTGAGAATTACCAAAATATGACCCAGAGACACGAAGTGAGCACGTGTTGTTGGAAAAATGGTGCTGATAAACTTCCTAGATGCAGGGTTGCCAGAAAACTTCAATTTATATAAAAAAAATTGTAATAGCTGAGAAATGCAATGTAATGAAGTGTGTGCTTATATTATAGTCCTGTGGGATAAATGCTATGATTTCGGAAGTAGGCTGACTTTGAGTTGAGTTTTGAAAGGGTAAGTAAGAATTAGCTTGAAAACAGAAGGTGAAAAAGGCATTTGCATGGAGGAGGGTCTGAAACAGTATATATGTTTAAAGCATTTTAAATCCATAGATGTGGACTAAGGGGAAGAGGCATGGGAAGGAGTGATAGAAGAAGTTACAGTAGGTAGGTGCCTGCTCATGAAGAGTTTGTGTGCAAGCGAAGAATTTTACCTCTAATGTGAAAATTATGGGGATATACAAAAGGATTTTTTTTTACATCTTTATTGGAGTATAATTGCTTTACAATGGTGTGTTAGTTTCTGCTTTATAACAAAGTAAATCAGTTATACATACATATATATGTTCCCATATCTCTTCCCTCTTGTGTCTCCCTCCCTCCCACCCTCCCTATCCCACACCTCTAGGAGGTCACAAAGCACTGAGCTGATCTCCCTGTGCTATGTGGCTGCTTCCCACTAGCTATCTATTTTAAGTTTGGTAGTGTATATATGTCCATGCCACTCTCTCGCTTTGTAACAGCTTACCCTTCCCCCTCCCCATATCCTCAAGTCCATTCTCTAGTAGGTCTGTGTCTTTATTTCTGTCTTACCCCTAGGTTCTTCATGACATTTTCTTTTTCTTAAATTCCATATATATGTATTAACATATGGTATTCGTCTTTCTCTTTCTGACTTAACTTCACTCTGTATGACAGACTCTAGGTCCATCCACCTCATTACAAATAGGTCAATTTCGTTTCTTTTTATGGCTGAGTAATATTCCATTGTATATATGTGCCACATCTTCTTTATCCATTCATCCAATGATGGACACTTAGGTTGTTTCCATCTCCGGGCTATTGTAAATAGAGCTGCAATGAACATTTTGGTACATGACTCTTTTTGAATTATGGTTTTCCCAGGGTATATGCCCAGTAGTGGGATTGCTGGGTCATATGGTAGTTCTATTTGTAGTTTTTTAAGGAACCTCCATACTGTTCTCCATAGTGGCTGTACCAATTCACATTCCCACCAGCAGTGCAAGAGTCTTCCCTTTTCTCTACACCCTCTCCAGCATTTATTGTTTCTAGATTTTTTGATGATGGACAATCTGACTGGTGTGAGATGATATCTCATTGTAGTTTTGATTTGCATTTCTCTAATGATTAATGATGTTGAGCATTCTTTCATGTGTTTGTTGGCAGTCTGTATATCTTCTTTGGAGAAATGTCTATTTAGGTCTTCTGCCCATTTTTGGATTGGGTTGTTTATTTTTTTGTTATTGAGCTGCATGAGCTGCCTGTAAATTTTAGAGATTAATCCTTTGTCAGTTGATTCATTTGCAAATATTTTCTCCCATTCTGAGGGCTGTCTTTTGGTCTTGTTTATGGTTTCCTTTGCTGTGCAAAAGCTTTGAAGTTTCATTAGGTCCCATTTGTTTATTTTTGTTTTTATCTCCATTACTCTAGGAGATGGGTCAAGAAGGATCTTGCTGTGATTTATGTCATAGAGTGTTCTGCCTATGTTTTCCTCTAAGAGTTTGATAGTTTCTGGCCTTACATTTAGGTCTTTAATCCATTTTGAGCTTATTTTTGTGTATGGTGTTAGGGAGTGATCTAATCTCATACTTTTACATGTACCTGTCCAGTTTTCCCAGCACCACTTATTGAAGGGGCTGTCCTTTCTCCACTGTATATTCCTGCCACCTTTATCAAAGATAAGGTGACCATATGTGCATGGGTTTATCTCTGGGCTTTCTATCCTATTCCATTGATCTATCTTTCTGTTTTTGTGCCAGTACCATACTGTCTTGATTACTGTAGCTTTGTAGTATAGTCTGAAGTCAGGCAGCCTGATTCCTCCAGCTCCATTTTTTGTTCTCAAGATTGCTTTGGCTATTCGGGGTCTTTTGTGTTTCCATACAAATTGTGAAATTTTTTGTTCTAGTTCTGTGAAAAATGCCAGTGGTAGTTTGATAGGGATTGCATTGAATCTATAGATTGCTTTGGGAAGTAGAGTCATTTTCACAATGTTGATTCTTCCAATCCAAGAACATGGTATATCTCTCCATCTGTTTGTATCATCTTTAATTTCTTTCATCAGTGTCTTATAATTTTCTGCATACAGGTCTTTTGTCTCCTTAGGTAGGTTTATTCCTAGATATTTTATTCTTTTTGTTGCAATGGTAAATGGGAGTGTTTTCTTGATTTCACTTTCAGATTTTTCATCGTTAGTATATAGGAATGCCAGAGATTTCTGTGCATTAATTTTGTATCCTGCTACTTTACCAAATTCATTGATTAGCTCTAGTAGTTTTCTGGTAGCATCTTTAGGATTCTCTATGTATAGTATCATGTCATCTGCAAACAGTGACAGCTTTACTTCTTCTTTTCTGATTTGGATTCCTTTTATTTCCTTTCCTTCTCTAATTACTGTGGCTAAAACTTCCAAAACTATGTTGAATAAGAGTGGTGAGAGTGGGCAACCTTGTCTTGTTCCTGACCTTAGTGGAAATGCTTTCAGTTTTTCGCCATTGAGGATGATGTTGGCTGTGGGCTTGTCATATACGGCCTTTATTATATTGAGGAAAGTTCCCTCTACACCTACTTTCTGCAGGGTTTTTATCATAAATGGGTGTTGAATTTTGTCAAAAGCTTTCTCTGCATCTATTGAGATGATCATATGGTTTTTCTCCTTCAATTTGTTAATATGGTTAATCACATTGATAGATTTGCGTATATTGAAGAATCCTTGCATTCCTGGAATAAACCCCACTTGATCATGGTGTATGATCCTTTTAATGTGCTGTTGGATTCTGTTTGCTAGTATTTTGTTGAGGATTTTTGCA
Source organism: Lipotes vexillifer (assembly GCF_000442215.2). Classification (NCBI taxonomy): domain Eukaryota; kingdom Metazoa; phylum Chordata; class Mammalia; order Artiodactyla; family Lipotidae; genus Lipotes; species Lipotes vexillifer. The sequence continues at coordinate 438,089 of NW_006772445.1, read as the reverse complement.
TCTATGTTCATCAGTGATATTGGCCTGTAGTTTTCTTTCTTTGTGACATCCTTGTCTGGTTTTGGTATCAAGGTGATGGTGGCCTCGTAGAATGAGTTTGGGAGTGTTCCTCCCTTCTGCTATATTTTGGAAGAGTTTGAGAAGGATAGGTGGTAGCTCTTCTCTAAATGTTTGATAGCATTCGCCTGTGAAGCCATCTGGTCCTGGGCTTTGTTTGTTGGAAGATTTTTTATCACAGTTTCAATTTCAGTGCTTGTGATTGGTCTGTTCATATTTTCTATTTCTTCCTGATTCAGTCTTGGCAGGTGGTGCATTTCTAAGTATTTGTCCATTTCTTCCAGCTTGTCCATTTTATTAGCATAGAGTTGCTTGTAGTAATCTCTCATGATCTTGTATTTATGCAGTGTCAGTTGTTACTTCTCCTTTATCATTTCTAATTCTATTGATTTGAGTCTTCTCCCTTTTTTCCTTGATGAGTCTGGCTTATGTTTTACCAATTTTGTTTATCTTTTCAAAGAACCAGCTTTTAGTTTTATTGATCTTTGCTATTGTTTCCTTCATTTCTTTTTCATTTATTTCTGATCTGATTTTTATGATTTCTTTCCTTCTGCTAACTTTGGGGGTTTTTTGTTCTTCTTTCTCTAATTGCTTTAGGTGCAAGGTTAGATTGTTTATTCTAGATGTTTCCTATTTCTTAAGGTAGGATTGTATTGATATAAACTTCCCTCTTAGAACTGCTTTTGCTGCATCCCATAGGTTTTGGGTTGTCGTGTCTCCACTGTCATTTGTTTCTAGGTATTTTTTGATTTCCTCTTTTATTTCTACAGTGATCACCCCATTATTAAGTAGTGTATTGTTTAGCCTCCATGTGTTTGTAATTTTTACAGATCTTTTCCTGTAATTGATATCTAGTCTCATAGCGTTGTGCTGGGAAAAGATACTTGATATAATTTCAATTTTCTTAAATTTACCAAGGCTTGATTTGTGACCCAAGTTATGATCAATCCTGGAGAATGTTCCATGAGTACTTGAGAAAAATGTGTATTCTGTTATTTTTGGATGGAAAGTCCTATAAATATCAATTAAGTCCATCTTGTTTAATGTATCATTTAAAGCTTGTGTTTCCTTATTTATTTTCATTTTGGATGATCTGTCCATTGGTGAAATTGGGGTGTTAAAGTCCCCTACTATGAATGTGTTACTGTTGATTTCCCCTTTTATGGCTGTTAGTATTTGCCTTATACATTGAGGTGCTCCTATGTTGGGTGCATAAATATTTACAATTGTTATATCTTCTTCTTGGAGCTATCCCTTGATCATTATATAGTGTCCTTCTTTGTCTCTTCTAATAGTCTTTATTTTAAAGTCTAGTTTTTCTGATATGAGAATTGCTACTCTAGCTTTCTTTTGGTTTCCATTTGCACGGAATATCTTTTTCCATCCCCTTACTTTATTGTGTATGTGTCTCTAGTCTGAAGTGGGTGTCTTGTAGACAGCATATATATGGGTCTTGTTTTTGTATCTATTAAGCCAATCTGTGTCTTTTAGTGGGAGCATTTAGTCCATTTACATTTAAGGTAATTATCGATATGTATTTTCCTAATCCCATTTTCTTAATGGTTTTGGGTTCGTTTTTGTAGGTCTTTTCCTTCTCTTGTGTTTCTTGCCTAGAGAAGTTCCTTTCGCAGTTGTTGTAAAGCTGGTTTGGTGGTGCTGAACTCTCTCAGCTTTTGCTTGTCTGTAAAGGTTTTAATTTCTCCATCAAATCTGAATGAGATCCTTGCTGGGTAGAGTAATCTTGGTTGCAGGTTTTTCTCCTTCATCACTTTCAGTATGTCCTGCCACTCCCTTCTGGCTTGTAGAGTTTCTGCTGAGAGATCAGCTGTTAACCTTATGGGGATTCCCTTGTGTGTTATTTGTTGTTTTTCCCTTGCTGCTTTTAATATGCTTTCTTTGTATTTAGTTTTTGACAGTTTGATTAATATGTGTCTTGGCGTATTTCTCCTTGAATTTATCCTGTATGGGACTCTCTGTGCTTCCTGGACTTGATTAACTATTTCCTTTCCCATATTAGGGAAGTTTTCAACTATAATCTCTTCAAATATTTTCTCAGTCCCTTTCTTTTTCTCTTCTTCTTCTGGAACCCCTATAATTCGAATGTTGGTGCGTTTAATGTTGTCCCAGAGGTCTCTGAGACTGTCCTCAGTTCTTTTCATTCTTTTTTCTTTATTCTGCTCTGCAGTAGTTATTTCCACTATTTTATCTTCCAGGTCACTTATCCGTTCTTCTGCCTCATTTATTCTGCTATTGATCCCATCTAGAGTATTTTTAATTTCATTTATTGTGTTGTTCATCATTGCTTGTTTCATCTTTAGTTCTTCTAGGTCCTTGTTAAATGTTTCTTGCATTTTGTGTATTCTATTTCCAAGATCTTGGATCATCTTTACTATCATTATTCTGAATTCTTTTTCAGGTAGACTGCCTATTTCCTCTTGATTTCTTAGGTCTGGTTGGTTTTTATCTTGCTCCTTCATCTGCTATGTGTTTTTCTGTCTTCTCATTTTCCTTATCTTACTGTATGGGGTTTCCTTTTTGCAGTCTGCAGGTTTGTAGTTCCCGTTGTTTTTGGTGTCTGTCCACAGTGGCTAAAGTTGGTTCAGTGGGTTGTGTAGGCTTCCTGGTGGAGGGGACTAGTGCCTGTGTTCTGGTGGATGAGGCTGGATATTGTCTTTATAGTGGGAAGGTCCACATCTGGTGGTGTGTTTTGGGGTGTCTGTGGACTTATTATGATTTTAGGCAGCCTCTCTTCTAATGGGTGGGTTTGTGTTCCTGTCTTGCTAATTGCTTAGCATAGTGTGTCCAGCACTGTAGCTTGCTGGTTGTTGAGTGAATCTGGGTGCTGGTGTTGAGATGGAGATCTCTGGGAGATTTTCGCCATTTGATATTATATGGAGCTGGGAGGTCTCTTGTGGACCAGTGTCTTGAAGTTGGCTCTCCCTCCTCAGAGGCACAGCACTGACTCCTGGCTGCAGCACCAAGAACCTTTCATCCACATGGCTCAGAATAAAAGGGAGAAAAAGTAGAAAGAAGGAAAGAAAGAAAGGAAGAAAGAGAAAGAAAGAAAGAGAGAAAGAAAGAAAGGAAAGAAAGAAGGGAGGGAGGGAGGCAGGAAGGAAGGAGGGAAGGAAGGAAAGAAAGAAAGAATGAAGATAAAGTAAAATAAAATAAAGTAATATAAAATAAAATAAAGTTATTAAAATAAAAAGTAATCATTAAGAAATAAAATTAAAAAAAAAAGGACGGATAGAATCCTAGGACAAATGTTGAAAGCAAAGCTATACAGACAAAATCTCACACAGAAGCATACACATACACACTCACAAAAAGAGGAAAAGGTGAAAAAAATAATAAATCTTGCTCTCAAAGTCCACCTCCTCAATTTGGGATGCTTCGTAGTCTATTCATGTATTCCACAGATGCAGGGTACATCAAGTTGATTGTTGAGCTTTAATCCGCTGCTTCTGAGGCTGCTGGGAGAGATTTCCCTTTCTCTTCTTTGTTTGCACAGCTCTCGGAGCTCAGCTTTGGATTTGGCCCTGCCTCTGAGTGTAGGTCCCCGGAGGGCGTCTGTTCTTCCCTCAGACAGGACGGGGTTAAAGGAGCAGGTGCTTTGGGGACTCTGGCTCACTCAGGCCCAGGGGGAAGGAGGGGTACGGAGTGCGTGGTGAGCCTGCGGTGGCAGAGGCCGCTGTGACGTTGCAGCAGCCTGTGGCGCGCCATGCGTTCTCCTGGGGAAGTTGTCCCTGGATCCCGGGAGCCTGGCAGAAGGGGGTTGTGGATAGTGACCTGTGCTCGCACACAGGCTTTTTGGTGGCGGCAGCAGCAGCTTTTGCGTCTCATGCCAGTCTCTGGGGTCCGCGCTTTTAGCCGCGGCCCGTGCCCGTCTCTGGAGCTCCTTTTAGCAGTGCTCTTAATCCCCTCTCCTCGCGCACCAGGAAACAAAGAGGAAGGAGAAAGTCTCTTGCCTCTTCGGCAGGTCCAGACTTTTCCCTGGACTCCCTCCCGGCTAGCCATGGTGCACTAACCCCCTGCAGGCTGTGTTCACGCTGTCAACCCCAGTCCTCTCCTTGGGCTCCGACAGAAGCCTGAGCCTCAGCTCCCAGCCCCGCCTGTCCCGGCGGGTGAGCAGACAAGCCTCTCGGGCTGGTGATTGCTGCTTGGCACCGATCCTCTGTGCGGGAATCTCTCTGCGTTGCCCTCCGCATCCCGGTGGCTGCGCTCTCCTCCGTGGCTCTGAAGCTTCCCCCATCTGCCACCTGCAGTCTCCTCCCGCGAAGGGGCTTCTAGCATGTGGAAACCTTTCCTCCTTCACAGCTCCCTCCCACTGGTGCAGGTCCCGTCCCTATCCTTTTGTCTCTGTTTATTCTTTTTTCTATTGCCCTACCCAGGTACGTGGGGACTTTCTTGCCTTTTGGGAGGTCTGAGGTCTTCTGCCAGCATTCAGTAGGTGTTCTGTAGGAGTTGTTTCACGTGTAGATGTATTTTTGGTGTATCTGTAGGGAGGAAGGTGATCTTCGCGTCTTACTCTTGCGCCATCTTCCCCTCGTCCCTACAAAAGGATTTTTAAGCAGAGGAGAGAAATGATATTTACATTTTAGAAACATCATTCTGGCAGCAGTTAGGGGGAGCAGAGGAAGCAGGGCAGACTGAAGGAAGCCCATCTAATTCTGACTCTACTGTAATATCCAGCGGAAAAGAGATGAGAATCTTAAGGAGTAGAAAAGAAAGGACAAATTAAAGAGACATTAAATTGATGTCTCTAGTCTATATTCTACATCTCTGGATGAGTGAGTGGGTTGGTGATTCTAGTCCACAAGATAGGAAATGCAAAAAAAACCCCAGCTTTTTGGGGAAAGATGATGTTTTATTTTGCACGTGTTCAGGTAAAAGTGACAAATGGCATAGCCACAGTGGAGACATTCACTCTAAAATTAAATATATGTGTCTGAAGCCAGTAGAGGGTTCTGAGCTAAAGATATGGATTTGGGAGTCATCAGTGTATATGTCGATACTGAAGCTTTGGTGTCAATGAGGAAACAAGACTTTTGGGAAATCTTGACATTTGTGAGGCTTGTGGTAGATGATCTCATGCAAGATATTGAAAACAAATAACCCTTAGCATGTTATTTTGTACATCTACATTACCGCTGTGTGCTTATTTCATAAGTGGTAAGTTCTCAATAGAGTTTTGAGAGAATGAGTTGGGGAGAGGAGGAGGGAGGGTGGAAGGAAGAAAGGTTGGATGAAGACTGGTGTCTTTAGAATACTTTGTGAAGCTATGGCACAAAGAGAACATAAGATAACACACTAGATCCCTTTCCTGTAAGCCTTGGGATCAAATCTGATTTACTTTAGGAACATCTAAAAGTATTTCAAATTATCTCAATTGTATATTTTAAAGATTTTTTTCTAGGGTTTTCATAAAGATCCATTTCAGGTTAGTCTTTCAACCTATGCTGGGGCAGACCTTCCTTGGGCTACTTCTGAATTGGTCCTAGTGCTCAGAGGCCTTTGGAAATCACATTGAATTTTCAGAATTATCTGCACATATTAGGTCTATTTGGTATAAACTTGTAAGCCTATTATTGACCAGGGACTGAATCTGACCCTAAAGAAGCAAAATGACAGGGTGACAATAGTGCTATAATACTCACATTGGCCCTACCGGCCCTCCACAGTGATTTATCCGGGGCTCTGGGTATTGAGAATACATGGAAGAATCCAAATTCAAGACATCTGAGAGTGTTTATTTAAGAACCTTATACTTCCAGCCTAAGTGTATAACACTTGACACCATGTGGACAAGAGAAGCTATTTTCTTGGTACAACAGAAGTATGAATTTATGAGTTTTGCTTAAATAGCCTATTATTTCTGCCTCTCCCCAGCCCCCTTTAATTTGCATATATGCCCTCAGATCTTAGTCAATGCTATCTTACTTTTCTTGTATATCCCTCTAACGACTCTTTATGTTCATAAAGATGTGCAATCTGTTTCCAATTATTACTTTCTTATGGGTGGGAAATTCTTGTCATGTCCATAAATTGGGTATAATCTAGAACCCTTACAAATACTGTCTAGAAGTAGCTATTGCCTTTATTTGGCAGTTTTGTTGTTGTTGTTGTTGTTGTTAACATTTATAAATAAACTTGTAAAACTTTCCAGCTCTTCCTCTTAGCAACATTATGAGGAAAGATTAGCCATGCACTGCTAAGATAGGAAATCTTAATAAGAAATAGGAAATATTATTAAAAAGGAGCTAATTAAAGTAATGCTCACGTCTTTGTACAAGACAATTGAAAGAAAACATGCAGGAGGTGGAAATGGTTCAGTGAAAACAAAAGCTCAAGGCTAGTAATAGGAAAGTGACATTTACTTTTACTTTTGAATTTAATCCCATCAGACAGTCTCCTAGGCAAAACTGTCCAGTAAGCTGTCAGCAGCCAACTTCATACTTTCTCTCTAAGTGGGTTAGGCTTGCCTTCTTTTTATGAGCATCGGATGGAATGCTCAGTTAACAGTAGAGCTAATATCATAGGGAAAAAAATGTTGTCCAAAGACTAAAGAAGTCCCTTGAGCTCTAATAAAAAAGCAATGATGAATGTCCAGGTAGCGCACACATCTCAGATTGTGTGGAACAGGATTTATTGATAAAAGCTCATAGAGATAGGAATAGTAGCAGGAGTGGGTACCCCTGTTCCCCTTGCACTTTGGGGCAACCGATTGATCTGGCAGTGCCAGACATCAGATTCCAGGAGAGGGAACCTGGTTGTGAGTTTATCAACTGTCTGCTTGGCGAAAACCAGCTCCTGCCCTGACAAACTCAGGGGTACAAGTAAGGACCACGTGGTAGAAATTTGGTGCCTGGCCCCATTTTTTAATCTCAACCACAGGTTGGGAGAACATCAACCTTTCCCTAGGCCTCATCAGGGGTTGGGACCCTAGCCTAGTGGTGGAGGCTCTATGCTTTGGTGGCCCATGGGCCTGATCCACCGACTCAGCATTCTGTGGGGATGGCCTTTAGCACCTGGCTCAGATGTTTCTTGGTGCTCTAAAACTTCCTCTCTGAGCGGCCAGCCTGTCCCAATCAGTCTTGGACAAATTAACCTTTCCCTCTTATGTATCCTCCTGTAATCTCTGTAAATACTCAAGCAGCTAGGCAGCAGAGGTCAAGAGGAAGAAATCCTTGGAACATCACAGTCCCTTCCATGTGGTACTGAGAGTCACAACGGGACTGCCTTACAGCACAAGAGAGACTTGATTTTCAAAGAAATTTCGTGTTGGTTTTAAAAATGATTCTTTAAATGAAGTGTTTGTATTTTTCACTTTGTAGCACTAGCTCCTCAAGAGCCCTAGTTCTTGGCAAATCCATTTGCTAAGCAATTTAAAGTTTATAAAACTAACAGTTAATGGGTGCTTATTACATGACAGGCATGTAATGAGGGCACCGTCATTATGTTTATGCTACAGATAAGAAAATGGAGCTAGGAATTAACTAACTAACTCAAGGTAACAGCCAATAAGTGGTCAAGTTGGGATTCAAGACCAAGTATGTATACCTGGATTCAAAGCTTGCTAAAATCATGGCTTGTGAAAATACAAAACCCCACGCCTAGATTTATGTGAATTTTCATCTATTGCAATGGCTTTTTACTTCCTCCTGATTGATTTTTTTTTTTTAAAGACAATGTTGGGTGTAGGAGTTTATTAATTAATTTATTTATTTTTGCTGTGTTGAGTCTTTGTTTCTGTGCGAGGGCTTTCTCTAGTTGTGGCAAGCGGGGGCCACTCTTCTTCGCAGTGTGCGCACCTCACACTATCGCGGCCTCTCTTGCTGGGGAGCACAGGCTCCAGATGGGCAGGGTCAGTAGTTGTGGCTCATGGGCCTAGTTGCTCCGTGGCAAGTGGGATCCTTCCAGACCAGGGCTCAAACCCGTGTCCCCTGCATTAGCAGGCAGATTCTCAACCACTGTTCCACCAGGGAATCCCCCTCCTGATTCTTATAACATGTTATCTCATATTGACCCACACATGAAATTTGCATCTCTTTGACTTTTACCCAGAATCACCCACACAAAACTGATTAGTAAATAGAATTTACGGAGGATTTCATGGAGGAGTCAGGAAAGGGTTTATATTACTGTGACACAGATGACTTTGTCAGCATAGGTATTACTATTAAAAAATATTCACCCTTGGCCTTGCTGCTGTGAAGAAATTCTGTCTATCCCAGCCTCGCTTGCCCTATTGCCCTCTTCTTTCTTCTCTTAGCTTCTCTCCTTTCTGCAACTCCCTTTCAGGAGTAAGCAAGCAAGCAAGCAAACAAGCAAGAAAAACAACTAACCAAAAAGCCAATTTCTTTCTTTTTTTTTTTTTCTTTTAAACAAAACAACTCTCCTTTTCCTCTCAACTCTCCTTTTGGCTGGTGTCAGCCAAAGCCAAGGCCCTCCATATCTTATCTTCCAACCTAAGTGATTATGGATTATCTGCCTCCCTTCTCCCCTCTCCCTAAAAGCATTCACAGGCTAAGATGACTACAAACTTTCTAATGAACACTCAATTCACTTTAGAGCTTGAGCTCTGGCAGCCTACATCCAGCTCTTCCTCAGCGTGGCTACCTGCATTGCTCTGCCTGACCTCAAAGCCTTTCAGACTGAAAAGTTCAGGAAGGGGAAGAGGAAGATGGAGGGAAGTGGAGGGAAGGGGGAGGGAGGAAAGGAGGCTTCATATTTTGTGGGTCTTACTTTGCCTGTAGACTTCTGAAATGCAAGTTAAATTTTTTTCTTAAAGATGTCTGTCCCCATTCACTACCTTTAAACTGTCTAACTCCACAAGTTTTTCTTTTGCTTTAACTCAGATAATGGCCTAGAAAGATCAAAGAGCAAAGGTATGTGGCAGGGGAGGAGCAGTGTTAAATGCTTTCCTTTAAACATCTTATATGGTACAACCTATAGAGTTAGAAAATAGTTTTCTGAAATCCTTTTTGAGAGTAGAGGAGAAAGACATAGTTGAAACATCTAACACTCATATGTTGCTACGTTTTGTTTTTTTTAAGTGATTTTTTAAGTCCTAGAAAATAAAAGCTCAGATTATTAATTTATAAAGAGGGCATTGTTTTGTATGGTTGTAGGGTTATAGGGTCCCCTTCTTATTCATTACTAATATGGACCATGATCCAAAGCTGTTACTGTCTACAGATAAATTGGGTAGTAATTGTAAAATTAGCCATGTTCCTCCTATAGATTCAATTTATTTTTCAGTTTATAAATAGATTAATTTCAGTTTGATTGAGTCTTTTTTTTTAGAGTAAATTATTAGTGAACATGCTAAACGTCTTTCTGAATGCTATATACCAAACTCTGTTACTCACCCTAATTAGGTAATAAGTAATTTGTAGTTCATCAAATGTTTTAGGTAATTGTTAACATATAAAAAACATAGATTACTGATTTTCCAAGAAATATAGTAAATTCTTTGAAGACTATGTTACACTTAATGTAACTTCTATAATAATAAATTGAGTGCTTACTATGCTGTCTATTGTAGATTCTTAAATGAATATAAAATGTAATAGATACAACCCTTGTCTGCAGGCAACTCCTGGCCTGAGGGAAGCACACAGTTCATCTCATCTATGTGTACACTGGTGCACAAAGATGCTCTAAGAGCACCAAGGACTGAGGAATTCATTTGGCTTGAATGGTTTTGCGGGAGTGATGACTGTAACCTGGGAAGATGAGTAGGGTTTGGTTGGCAGAGAGAAAAAACAGGCATAGTAGGTAGAATGGAGGTGAGAAATTTTTAGGAGAGTATGTTTAGAAATGAACTAGTAGCCTAATGTGGCTGGAGTGTAGTTATACTGGGGCTGGTGGTGGGAGTTAAGGCAGGAAAGGTAGACTAAGTCCTATTTGCAAGGTAAGGAGGCTTTTAAAGACAGTGCTAAATAGTTGGCATTTTATCGTGAAAGCCAGTGTTTCACTGAATACAGTTGTTTGGTAGACTTTAAAACTTTTCCCCAAAATACTATAAACAAACAAAGTTTGGAAAATCCTGCATACATCCTTCTCTCAGGAGTTCACAGTACATAGTGGCACATTAAAGTTTCAGGAAAATCCTGCAGTAAAGACTTATTTTATCTTGTTTTAATATAATGTTTCCAAAACGTACTTAACCATGAAAACTTTGCTTCTGGAATCTTTATTAATACGTTGAAGGATACCTGTGTTTCATGGAACACAGTTTGGGAAAACCTTCAGCCTTTGCTGTAAGCAATGGATTAGAATAAAAAGTGTTTAAGTCGGACCATGGCATGATCAAATCTAACCTATATATTTTAGGAAGGAATAAAATACAACCTTCCTTTGATTCAGATTATTCATGTATTTCAATATATTATAGCACATCGAGGCAGCTATGCTATAGTTATGCAGAAGAAATTATAGGGAACTATATTATGACAATAAAAGTGGAGAAAATAGAGTGGGATGACAAATGAAATAGATACAGTTGACTCTTGAGCAAAATAGGTTTGAACTGTGTGAGTCCACTTATATATGGTTTTTTTTCAATAGTAAATGCTACAATACTACATGATCCACACAGTTGGTTGAATTAGTGGATGTGGAACTGCAGCTTTGAAGGAACTGAGGACACGGAGGACCTACTGTAAGTTTTACCCGGATTTTCAACTGCATGGAGGATTGGTTCCCCTAACACCCATGGTGTTTAAGGGTCAACTGTACAAGTAATTTCACTGAGATAAGTTGATAGGATGTATATGGGTGTTAGTGGGAGAAAATGGAAGACAAAAGAGATCATTTTCTAGTATTATTTATGGTGTTATTTCTATTTCTGATGTTGTTTCTAGACTTTGATGAGTAACTGGATTGTAGTGTAATCATTCAGAGTGAGACATGCAGGAGAGTTACTGAATTTTAGGGGAAGGGTTTTCAATCAAGATAGGTACCATTTGAGTTTAAGGTGCTGTGAAAAATTGAGATAGATTAGTGATTTTCAAAACATGGTCTGTTGATGCCTGGAGTCTCTAAGACCATTTCATAGGGCCCATGAGGTAAAAATCGTTAGTATTTCATAATAATACTAAGATATTATTGCATTTTAAAATGTGTTGACATTTGCACTGCTAGTGAAAATCAATTGTGGTTTAAATTGCTGGTGCTATAGCATGAATAATGGGTGCTTACTAAAGCAGTGGTGCCAAATCGTAAGACTGTTGTCATTATAGTCTTTATTGCCATGTGCTTGCAGCTTAAAAAATGCCCAGTTTCATTTAAGAATGTTACCTTTTGGTGCACATCTTTTAATATTCCACTTAGCAAAATGAGGAAATACGCATATTGAATTACAAAGTTTGTCTGGGGAAGAATCACTTGTGTTTGAATTGCCATTTTTTTTTAAAGAAATATTTTTACTTAAAAATAAAACTGACAGAAAAATATTAACTATTCAAAATTGACTCTTTGGCAGTTATATTCTTGAAAATGAATGAAGTAAGCTGTCATTTCAAGAAAAATAACTGGTAGTATTTGTTGCTAATGATAAAATTTGAGCTTTCAAACAAAAATGAGAGTTTGGGAAAACTGGTATTCATCACCATGGTGGCTTTTCTAATGAGATTGGTAGTAATATTAAAACCGTAGTTTAAAAAAATATTGTGTGATAAAATGTGCCAACATTTGGAAGATCTGTATAACTAAATGAACCAATATTTTAAAAAGACCAATCTATAGTGTTACAAAATTATACAAGAAGGACTGATAGATTTTCAGTTTCAGATTTTCAGTTCATTAGCCCTGTCAAGTCTACTGATGAGCCTTTCAATGGAATTCTTTATTTCTAATATTGTGTTTTTTAATAAATTCAAATATTTCCATTTGATTCTTATAGTTTTCATCTCTCTGCTGAAATTCATGTACTCATGCATGCTGGTTACCTTTTCACTAGATATTTTAACATGTTTACCACAGTTATTTTAAAGTCTGATAGTTCCACTATCTGGGTCATCAGATTCTGTTTCTGTTAATTATTTTAAGTTTTGAAAATGAATGATTTTTCTTTTATCTTTTGAAAACAATTCTTTGTTTTCTCTTTTTGTGTGTCTGATTTTTTTTTTTTTTTTTTTTTGCGTGAAGTAAATAGGAGTTCAAATTACTTCCCTGTAATAAAACCCTTACATCTATCTTAACAGCTTTTGAAAACAATTCTTTGTTTTCTCTTTTTTTGTGTTTGATTTTTTTTTTTTTTTTTTTTGGCGTGAAATGCTGGACATTATGTATAGAACAGTAGAGACTGAGATAAACAGTATTTTTGCCAGGAAATAAGCATGTCATTTTTTCCCCCAGAACCCTGGGGACTTGACTCAATTTAGTAAGGAGTTGATATGGATTTGGTGTTTGCCGTTGCTGTTATTATCGTCAGTGCACCACAGTCATCAAATTTCTCTGGTATTGGGCTGCTTTTGCCTTCAGCTTACTGCTGGGGTGCCAGCAGATTTTTCTGTGTTTGTGCTCTACCTTCAGCTTTCAGATGTCTCTGCATGCACCACAGAAGGGATCTCTCCACGCTCTTGCTGGTTACTCAATGCTAGGCTTATAGTGGTGGTGATGAGTTATTTGTTGTTCTAGTCCAGCCTCCGTCTTATGAAGGGATTGTATACCTAGATCTCAGAGATAGGGCTTTCTTAGCATTCC
>NW_006772445.1:404281-425221 GCF_000442215.2 Lipotes vexillifer | reverse complement strand
AGATGGGTTTTTCTTAGCTTTCCTGCCTCTCCTCCCTGAAACAGCTAATTTCGGTCTTGTATCTGTGGCTTGTCTTGCATAGGAGTTTCTCTCCTACCCCCAGCCATATCAAATCTACAGTACCTGGTTCCTGGAACCAGAGTGGTTTCTTTCCCTTCTCCAGGGGAGAGAGCTTTTTCTTTTACCCATCCCCTAGATGCAATGAATCATTACCTGTGCTCTGGGAGCTACAGTGATTGCTGCCCCATCTCCAGAAGCTTAAGGCTTTCACTTCTTATGAAAGAAGCGTCTGCTGAAACAAGCAAGAATTCATGTTTTTCCCCCCAGCAGCAGCTGACACCCCCAGCAGTCTGGTACCATTGAGATTTGTTCTTTTTGGTTTTCTGCCTTGCCCCATTATTTTATGTGAGCACTTAAAGTGAGTCTGAGAAAAAGAGCTTGCAAGTGAGTGCAAACTCCCCTTGTGTCTGAGGCCTCCAGCTATTTCAGACTGATATGCCAGTCCACACTTGACCCTTAATAATTAATTAAAATTATAGTTGATTTCTTCTTATCCATTTATTTAGTGGCCACTTCTTGCTATGCTCTACCACAGATAAGACACTTTGTGTATTCTGTCTTAGAGAAACTAGTTTCTACTTAGAATTCAGGTTACTTTGTTGCTTGTGATCTTAGCTATTTAATGGGATCAAAAAAAGTTCTGATTTTGTACTTATCTTAGTGTCTCATTGTTAAGATGAGAGTGGTTTTCTGTCCAGCTTTCTACATTCTCAGGCCAATGGATTTTAATGAAAACTCAAATTATGAAAATTTATTAGCATGATTTCAGATTTCAGATTGCAATTTATCTTTAAGAACCTACTACTTGTTGAGTTTTGGTGTAGTATTGGAGAAGAATATTCACAATTATCTGAGATAACAGTTTAAATATTCTTCCCTTTTCCAACTAATCTGTGTGAGGCTGAATTTCTTCATGTACTTTGACCAAAACAACCAAATATATTGCAGCAAATTGAATGAAGCAGATATAAGAATACAGCTTTCTTCTATTAAGCCAGACATTAAAGAATGTACAAAAAAGTAAAACTTTTTTGTGCCACTCTTCTCACTATTTTTATTCTGAAAAATATAGTTTAAAAAAATGAAAACACTATTTATGCTAGCATACAATAGATTTATTATTACTATTTTCAAATGAATTGATATTTTATTTAATATTTAGTAAAATAAATTGATATTTAAAAATAATATATATTTCATATATTTTCTCATTTTTTAATCTTTAATATGGTAAATGTCTATAGCTACAACACATGTAAACAATAGCTCTTTGGGATTCTTAATAATTTTTGAGAATGTAAAGGGTTCAGTTCCTGGGATGAAAATATTTGAGAACCACTGAGCTAGATAAATTTAACAGCAAAAGTATATATGGGTCTGGAACCAGGAGAGAGATATGAGGCAGAAACCTTGTTTGGGAATCAATAGTGCATGGTTTGTAAAGGACACTGTAGGTATAGAATGAGAAAAAAAAAGAGAACCAAAATAGACCCTGGGGGACACCATTATTATGACTCAAGGGAGGAAGAGGAATAAGCATGGAATACTGTGAAGGAATTATCAGGAGAATATAGTGTCATAGTGGTTAAAAGAGTAGAGTTTGAGAAGAAAGGGATGGCTTAACTGGATCAATCAACACCTTAGTGAAGGAAATATCCCTTAGATCCTCACTGTGACATATATAGAGGGTGGTGAGGTCATAGGTAATAAATTCCCTGCAAGATCCCCTAAGCCATTGGATTTCTTCCTCTATACTATACAAAGAAGTTTTAGTACCTTAATTTCATTTAATGTAGGCCAATGTTGAGTCTATATTCTAGTAAACTAAGTGAACTGGTAGAAACATTTCTAGCCACTCAAGCTAAAACATTGACTCCAGAATTATTTATTTAGGGGCTCATATCAATATGTTTGTTTTCCCCAAATGCTGACATTTTAAAGCACTTGATTCCATGCAATGAGACTTGATATGTGCAGTGACTTTTGCCACTGCATGCCATGAACTGTCATTATTCCATTTTTTACTGGCAGTGAGGTTATTACTTCCTTCAAATCTAATCAGCCTATAGATCTGATTCCACATTTCCTATCTTTTGAAGTTCTGTTTTCTGGTATCAAATATAAAAGCCACTCTCTCTGGCCCAGATTTGAAGGGTTTTAGGATAAGGAACCTGAGGATCCTACAACTGTTGGAAGAGCAGGGGTGCAAAGTCAGGGAAGCTGCCACTGACAATCTTGGCATGAAGCATGAATGTGAATACATCTCAAGGGTTCACCAGGAACCCGCATGTGAATCACAACATCTGGCCAAATCTGCCTTTGCAGAATAATGGCCTCTCTTTTCTCCAACTTTCAGTGAGTGACAAGGTCTAACTGGGAAACATAGGAGGAAGAGGATTCTGGGGAACTTATCCCGCTGCAATCAAAAAAAATTTTAAAAGAGGGAGTTGCTGATACTGAGTTGACCTTAAGTAAGTCAGCACAGGCATGAGGTGTTGGCTCATACTGGAAGATCTGGTAAGATTCAGAGGTTGAGAAGTTGTATTGGAGTCAACTGTAAGAGTCTGAAAGCAAGCAAAAAGACTTGGGGAAATGTTATGGCCTAAAGACATGGCTGTGTTGAAGTTCAAGCCAGGCAAAAGGTAAAACGAATAATAATTGGCCATCTAGGTCGTCCATGATATGTTCTAGAGTTATTTTTCCATTCTTGGCTCCATGACCTACTCTAAACACTCTGTGTTCAAGGCCTTCTTTTGTTCCCCCAAATGTTAAGCCTGATGTTCCTTTTGCCTAAGATGCTTTTCCCTCATCCTTTTGTATGGCAGCCACCATCTTATTTTTTAGGTCTTGGATTAGAAGCTTTTCTTTCAGAGAGACAGTCGCATGCTATCAATATTACAACTAAAGTGTTTCTACACCCTATCACAGCGCCTTGGTTATTTCCTTCAGGACTTCTAGCACAATAACAATCACTTTATTTAAATTGTTTCTTTAACTGAGTTTGTCATTAAATAGGATACAAATAAACAAAACAGCACTTAAAGAAGAATTTATTCTGGTTAGCAGGCCAGTAGAGGAGCTGTTTGAATCACTTGACTTTCCAGGATCCAGCAAATCATAACATTTTAATAGTTGCTGCTCTGCTTATAAAACACAGATAACTATATGGGTAAACATCATCTTCGCTTCATACGTATGTGTGTATTGTTACCATGTTCTTAGTTTGGAGTTTCAGATAACTGCCATAAAACCTGGTACATTTGGATATGTCAATGACCATTTGGTCAGAGTTCTTCAGTTGCTAATTTGTTAGTTCATTTCACAAATATTTTATGTGTATCTCATAGCTCTCCAAAATTTCAAGCTCACAAACCTCTTTGGTATTGAATTAACATGGCAAATAGATGGTGGTTGTCATCCTCCTTTTATGCCCCTGTCCAGTCCACCAGACTACATTGACTAAGATAATAGCTATAATAGTTCATTTCATTTACTTTCCATTTTATGGAAGCAAGCACAAATAAAACCACAGAAGAAAACTGTTAGTCTCTAGATTTCTTTAAGAAACAATTTCTTATTTGTCAGTATATATTATACTGCTTAGGTTGGTGGGAATTTGGTTAACAATATTGTTAGTGATGGGAGCAGAACTTCCATGTATGTTACAGAGTAAGACTTTCAATATATGTATTTATTTCCAGAGACAATACATGGTAAAGCTGTATCCATAGACTAAAGAGTCTTTCTATAAAGACTCGGTTCCACTTTTTCCTTATTAATTGGCACTCTATAGGTTATGTTTATTTGCAGAATCATGTGTTGTGTGTGTGTATAAACACACACACAGTACAGTATTATTTGATAATGCTGGTCTTGTTTAGTTATTATTTTTCCTTTATCTTCCTTTGCTTCCCTTCTTAATTCCTTCATTTAATAAGTCATCAAGACCTATCCATTTTACCTCTGCCAAGTCTCCCAGACAAACCTTTCATATTTGCATCTCTGCAGTATTAATTCAAGCCCTCCTTGATGATCTCTTTCTTGGATGGTTGCAAAAATTTCAAACTCTTTTCCTTGATTTGTTTCTTTCCTTGATTTTGTTTTTGAGCTGAGTCCTTACTAGATGGATAACCTGGGGCAAGTTACCAAGTCTTTCTGAGATTCAGTTTGCACTTTTGCAAAATGGGCACAATCATACAAAGCTCCCAAATATAGTCTCTGCAGAAGTCAAACCAGACTCCTCATTATTCCCTAAATATGCCCTATGTTTACCTGCTGCCAGTTTTCTCCCTGTCTGCTGAAATCCAGCTCAGGATTTGAAGCCCAGGTCATATGCCCCCTGAACCCACAGCCTTCACTGATCCTAACAATTGGAAGTAAATTTTGCTTTCTCTGTACTCTCACAGTCAGGCCTTATCTTCTCCCCAGCCTATCCCCATCCTAGCTATTCTGAATGTCCCCTAAGTTGTCTGCAGACTCTTTTCTCTTCTTCCAACAAATTAGAGGGTAACAGAGGAATACTTTTAGAGCCTTTATCCTGAAGTAGAAATAAAAATAGACCACCCTTTGCTTAAGGGTGGAGAGGCCATGTACTTCCAAGACATTATTCTGTGATGACTGCCAGTGTATTGTCTAGAGCTTTCTCTGTCCACGTCTAATTTCATCTGTTGCTCCCTTGGTGCCCTATCAACTCTTCTTTCAACAACTCACTAGGTTTCTTTCTGGTCTCACCTTAAGTGAGACTATCTTTCTTCCCCTGCTCTTTCTATTCCCATTTACACCAAACTACTGGGTCAGTAATTAATAATAGCAAGTGCTTTCTGTTACTGAGCCGCTATTGACTTCATCAGTTAGAACTTCTGTCTAAAGGAGTAATGCACATAGCCCCTAGCATTTAGCTGAATCTTTAATACTGTTAGTTGTTTTTTTTTGTTTTTTTGGGTTTTTTTTTGCGGTATGCAGGCCTCTCACTGTTGTAGCCTCTCCCTTTGCAGAACACAGGCTCCGGATGCACAGGCTCAGCGTCCATGGCTCACGGGCCCAGCCGCTCTGTGGCATGTGGGATCTTCCTGGACTGGGGCATGAACCCGTGTCCCCTGCATCGGCAGGCGGACTCTCAACCACTGCGCCACCAAGGAAGCCCCTGTTAGTTGTTTTTTCTTGTCCTTGGGCTACCTAATTTTGTCCCAGAGGTTTACCTTTCCTCTCCTTCTACTAATTACTCCTCAATAGAACTAGACTTTTCCTCTCTCCAGGCCTCATCTAATTCTTTAATCCCATTGTTCTCATTCAAGTAGGAATTCTATACCAAAGGTTTGGGAATGAGCAATCTTTATATGTTGCACTTTTCATGTACCTGATATTTATCATATTCAATCCCTATTTATGGATAGTAATGTCTTTTTTTAGAACTGTTATTTATTTTAAATTCTTTGAAGATAGGGACAGCATATTAAATATCTTTATTTTCCAAAGTATCCTCCTTAGTGCTTTGCAAATAATGTGTTAAATACAGAACTAGAACGAAAAATTTCACAATTCATATGGAAACACAAAAGACCCTGAATAGCCAAAGCAATCTTGAGAAAAGAAAACGAAGCTGGAAGAATCAGGCTCCCTGACTTCAGACTATACTACAGAGCTACAGTAATCAAGACATTATGGTACTGGCACAAAAACAGAAATATAGATTAATGGAACAGGATAGAAAGCCCAGAGATAAACCTACACACATATGGTCACCTTAGTTTTGATAAAGGAGGCAAGAATATACAATGGAGAAAAGACAGCCTCTTCAATAAGTGGTCCTGGGAAAACTGTACAGCTACATGTAAAAGAATGAAATAGAACACTCCCTAACACCATACACAAAAATAAACTCAAAATGGATTAAAGACCTAAATGGAAGGCAGGACACTATAAAACTCTTAGAGGAAAACATAGGCAGAACACTTTATGACATAAACCACAGTAAGATCTTTTTTGACCCACCTCCTAGAGAGATGGAAATAAAAACAAAAATGAACAAATGTGACCTAATGAGCTTAAAAGCTTTTGCACAGCAAAGGAAACCATAAACAAGACAAAAAGACAACCCTCAGAATGAGAGAAAATATTTGCAAATGAAGCAACTGACAAAGGATTAATCTCCAAAATTTACAAGCAGCTCATGCAACTCAGTATCAAAGAAACAAACAACCCAATCCAAAAATGGGCAGAAGACTTAAATAGACATCTCTTCAAAGAAGATATACAGATTGCCAACAAACACATGAAAGGATGCTCAACATCACTAATCATTAGAGTAATGCAAATCAAAACTACAATGAAGTATCACCTCACACCAGTCAGAATGGCCATCATCAAAAAATCTACAAACAATAAATGCTGGAGAGGATGTGGAGAAAAGGGAACCCTCTTGCACTGTTGGTGGGAATGTAAATTGATACAGCCACTGTGGAAAACAGTATGGAGGTTCCTTAATAAACTACAAATAGAGCTACCATACCACCCAGCAATCCCACTACTGGGCATATACCCTGAGAAAACCATAATTCAAAAGGAGTCATGTACCACAATGTTCATTGCAGCTCTATTTACAGTACACAGGACATGGAAGCAACCTAAGTGTCCATTGACAGATGAATGGATAAAGAAGATGTGGCACATATATACAATGGAATATTACTCAGCCATAAAAGGAAAGGAAATTGAGTTATTTGTAGTGAGGTGGATAGACCTAGAGTCTGTCATACAGAGTGAAGTAAGTCAGAAAGAGAAAAATAAATACCATATGCTAACACATATATATGAAAGCTAAAGAAAAAAAAAAGGTTCTGAAGAACCTAGGGGCAGGACAGGAATAAAAATGCAGACATAAAGAATGGACTTGAGGACATGGGAAGGGGGAAGGGTAAGCTGTGACAAAGTGAGAGAGTGGCATGGACTTATGTATACTAACAAGTGTAAAATAGATAGCTAGTGGGAAGCAGCCACATAGCACAGGGAGATCAGCTCGGTGCTTCGTGACCACCTAGAGGGGTAGGATAGGGAGGATGGGAGGGAGACACAACAAGGAGGAGATATGGGTATATATGTATATGTATAGCTGATTCAGTTTGTTATAAAGCAGAAACTAACACACCATTGTAAAGCAATTATACTACAATAAAGGTGTTAAAAAATAATAGGTGTTAAATAAATATCTAATGAATGAATAGAACCGATTATGATTGACTCAGATTTGAAGAAGTTTATTGTGTATAGCATGGAATTGTTTTATTCATTACTCTTCTTTCCTTTACTCTTTTTTTTTTCTAGTTAACAAATACTTCGTTTTGACCTAGAGCTTTTCAATATAAATACACAAACTTTCAGGGCTGAGAAAAATTGTTCTATGCCTCATCTTTCAAGCACGAGATAGGAAAAATCCATCCTTGGAATATCATTTCCTTTGTACTTCTTATATGCTAAGACTGAGGCAGATTGTGACAGACTGTCCTGGAAAGTTCACTGAGGGCTATTAGGTAAATGTCATGTGACTTCCAAAGTCATCTTTAAAGGAGTCCCACGGCAGGCCCATGCACTTTGCAGATAGTGCTTGTCCTTGCTTCTCCTGCAGTCAAGCTGCACCTGCTCATTTTAGTAATACTGAATAGTTCTCTGGCAAGATGGATAGTGTCAATTTGTCAGGGTTTCATAATAAAAATGCTTGAAACTCTTGCTGATTTTAGCCAGCTTTGTATCTCAACAGCAATATCTATAATGACAGGTAAATTAAGTGGAATGGAGAGAAGATTATAGCCAAAAGTAATCGCAACAATAATGAAAACTAATAAAGTGACTAAACAAATTACTGTTTTCATGTCAGTGGGTAAGCAATGTTTTGATATTGTTCTAGGTATAAGACAAAATTATGGACTAGATTGTATAATTTTTTCATAATTTGGTTTTATATTCTTTCTCAAGCTCCTTTACGTCCTGTTTGTGTGTGTGTGTATGTACACACACATGTGTGTTTATTGCTTACCTTGCTAAGGGTTTTTGAGGATTTAGGCCTTGGGATTCTTTTGAATAGTTGCATAGCATCTAAGTTAAGGATTGCATTCTTTGCAGGTGTAAGTGGGAAATGAGATTATGATATTACATTCTTTTGAACTGACTGTTAAAGCCCTTTGTGTCATTGTATGTGCAGGTAACAGAATTTGTGGGCTTTGTGTGTATATACAAAGAAGGGGCAACCTTTAAAAGAGAAAGACTTATTTGGAATCATAACAACATAAATACTCTAAATGAATGGGAGGCTCATAGATGCCAAATATTATATGCTTTAGTTTAGCAAAGTGTGAGGTTGAGAGAAACAAAGTTTGCTCCCCCAAAAGACTGCTTTCAAAAGAGATCCAATGATCTGCCTTGGTGGAGCCATGGCTCCAACTTGTTGAAGTTGCTGTCACCAGAGTAAAATCTTCTCTATTTTCACATTTTTGGTGAACCCTCACCAATACATCTGCTCCCAAGTCTTAGACCATGGAGTGAATTCTCCAGTTGACAGCTCACAAATTCGAGTATATAGTCAACTTTCCATTGGTGGGGGAAGTATGTTTGGAAAAATAAATTTCCCCAAAATATCAATAGAAGGAACCTAGGCTATCCACCTATTATTAAACCAATTTAAATTTTTCATTTTAAAATTTGAACCAATACCTGTTTCACTAAATATTTAAGAAATACAAACAACACAAAAGTGAATGACTAAGATGAAAAAACAGAAAAATGAAAACAGAAAGAAAGAGAGGTAATATAGGGAGCTGAAAACCAACCAACCAACCAACAACCAATCAACCAACCAAATGAACACTTCATGAATTGTAATTTATATCCTTAGATAAAACTGTGAAGGCAGTACATCCATAAAGCAAAACTAGCTTTCATGAAAAATGATCATTAGAGATTAACAAATGTTCTTGGAAATTTCAAAAAATATGATTGCCAAAATAAAAAAATCAATAGAAAATCTTAAAAAATAAAATGAATGAATTTTTCAGAAAGTAAAGAATAAATAGAAAATATGATGGTAGATTTAAGGGACAAGAAGTATTACTCTAGAAAGTCTAATATTCATCTGAAAGAAGAAAGAGACATAAAAATAAGAAATATGAGAGCATACCTTGGATCTGAAAAAAGACATGTGTCTTCAGTTTGAAAGTGTCTACTGAAGTTAATCAAATTGAATATATTTTAAGGAACACACTTAGGCATATTTCTGTGAAATTTCTCAACAGGGATCAATAAAAATTCCTTATAACTTTCAGAAATTAAAAAAATATGTACAAAGTAATGATAATCAGATTCACACCAGATTTCTTTCTCTTCAATAGCTAATGTACTGAGAGTTCTGTTAGAAAGTGATTTTGCACATAGAATTCCATTCTACAATCTGGAAGGATTCAGATACTCTTTCCACCACTAATCTTTTCTCAGGGGTGGGTAAGGGAGGAACTACTTGTGTATTATTCCAGGAGCAGGAAACTTAAAAAAAAAAACAGGAAAAAGGAAGAATATGGGCCAGGAAACAAAAACTATTCAAGAGAATAATAAAAAGAAATCCCAGGGGGGCTTCCCTGGTGGCGCAGTGGTTGGGAGTCCGCCTGCCGATGCGGGGGACGCGGGTTCGTGCCCTGGTCCGGGAGGATCCCACATGCCGCGGAGCGGCTGGGCCCGTGAGCGGTGGCCGCTGGGCCTGCGCGTCCGGAGCCTGTGCTCCGTGACGGGAGAGGCCACAACAGTGAGAGGCCCGTATACTTTTGCATAGCAAAGAAAACCATTGACAAAATGAAAAGACAACCTACTGAGTGGGAGAAAATATTTGCAAAAGATATGACCAATAAGAGGTTAATATCCAAAATAATATAAACAGCTAATGCAACTCAATAAAAAAAAAAAAAAAAAAAAGAAAAAGAAATCCCAGGGTAACAGACCTAGTTATAGAAAGCAATCAGTCCAACTTAGAAGAGGAGGTCAGAAGCCTCCTTTAAGAGTCTTCTAGAAGAATAGGATACAATTTTCTCTATGGATAATATGATTAAAAACTGGAAGTTCTTAATAATATAGTGAATAGAAATATCTATTGCGAAAGAGAAGAACAAATTGAAATTAAAATAAAAGAAACAAATATACAGAAGGTCATGGCCCAAATACGATACAAATAAAAACTGTGAGTGATTTTGAGCACTTGGAGGAGTAAAAGGAAAGAGAATTCATTTGATCTTGATGTGTGTAATATTCTAATAACAGCAGGGGTTTAGTGCATTTTCCTTTCTCTAGGAGTCTATTCAATTAATTAGTTTTAGAATTAATAGTAATTACATAATTATCATGTAGTAAATACTGTTTCTTAGGTTTTAAATTTTACAAATGAAGCACTGAAATTTTAATTATGCTTACAGAATGGAATGTAAAGTTGTAAACCTTGACAATATGCATGTGATGGTAAAGCTGACAGATGTCATGAGATGGAGAGAGAGGATTAATGGTACTTAGACAGATGTTTAAGAAACAGTACCTAAGGTTAACAGAGCAAGAAAAAAATTTAAGTGTGTAACTTTATAGGACTAGTCAATGGAAAAACTAAAAATTAAAAATATAACCAATACATCTAGATAATGAGGAGTGGGGGTGGGGAGGAGAAAAAAAGGAGTGATATATGGGAGCTAGTTCTTAGTAGAGGCAATTGGTGCCATACCTAATCCATAAAGAAAATACATGGATAAAGTTGATAATTCAAGTGGATGGCTAATTTTATGTGTCAACTTGACTGTCCATGGAGTGCTCAGATATTTGTCCAAACATTTTTCTGGGTGTTTCTGTGAGGGTGTTTTGGGATGAGATTAACACTTAAATTGGTAGATGGAGTAAAGAAGATTGCCTTCTCTAATGTAGGTGCGCCTCATCCTATTAGTTGAAGGCCTGAATAGAACAAAAAGGCTGATCGTTCCCTGAGTAAGAGAGAATTACTTCCGCCTGGCTGCTTGAAATAAGACGTTGGCTTTTTTTTTTTTGCCTTGTACTCCGACCGAGACATCAGCTCATCCTGGTCTTGTGCCTGCCTTTATTTATCCATTTTTGGCTGCATCGGATCTTAGATGCAGCACGCGGAATCTTCGTTGAGGCATGCGGGATCTTTCGTTGCGGCACACAGGCTTCTCTCTAGTTGTGGCGTGCGGGTTTTCTCCTTTCTTGTTGTGGCATGCAGGTTCCAGGGCGCGTGGGCTCTGTAGTTGTGGTGTGCAGGCTGCAAAGTGAGTGGGCTCTGTAGTTTGTGGCACGCAGGCTCTCTAGCTGAGGCACGCGAGCTCAGTAGTTGTGGCATGCATGCTTAGTTGCCCTGCGGCATGTGGGATCTTAGTTCCCTTACCAAGGATCGAACCCACGTCCCTTACATTGTAAGGTGGATTCTTTGCCACTGGACCACCAGAGAAGTACCCCTGCCAACCTTTAGACTGAAACTAAACCATCACTTGTTGACTCACCCTGCAGATCTTGGGTCTTGTCAACCTCCATAATCATGTGAGCTAATTCCTTACAATAAAGCTCCATCTATCTATCTTTCTATCCATCCAGTCTATTGGTTCCTCTCAGGAATCCCAACCAATACACCAAGAAATATAGGTATTTATATATCCTTTAGACTTATGGTAATACCACCAGAAGATCTAAAAACTGAAACGAGAACTTCTAAAGCATGAGACTCAAAAAGGGATTTAGATGGGGAGACTAGACTTGTATGCCATTATAATGTTACTTTCTCCTCTGCATGCATTACTTTATAAAAATAGTAAAATACTGTGCCTAAAGAAATATATATTTTAAAATTATACATTTTATTCCTGACATTTTTGAAATATGGTTTCCAAAGTTTCAGTAAAAATATCACACAACTAGTCACAAGATGTCAAAAAGCATACTGCCTATGTTTTCTTCTAGGAGTTTTATGGTTTCATGTCTTACATTTAAGTCTTTAATCTGTTTTGTGTTTATTTTTGTATAGGTGTAAAAAAGTGGTATAGTTTCATTTTTTTGCATGTAGTTGTCCAGTTTTCCCAACACCACTTATTGAAGAGGCTATCATTTTCCCATTATATATCCTTGCCTCCTTTGTTGTAGATTAATTGAACATATAAATATGTTTATTTATATGTTACTTTGGGGCTCTCTGTTCTGTTCTATTGACCTAAGTGTGCTTTATTATGTCAACACCATACTGTTTGGATTATTATAGCTTTGTAGTACAGTTTTAATTCAGGACGTATGATACCTCCAGGTTTTTCTTTCTTAAGATTGTTTTGGCTATTCGTAGTCTTTCGTGTTTCCATACAAAATTTAAGATTATTTGTTCTAGTTCTATGAAAAATACCATGGGTATTTTGATATGGATTTCATTGAATCTGTAGATTACTTTGGGTGGTATGGACATTTTAACCCTTGTGCACTGTTGGTGGGAATGTAAATTGGTGCAGCCACTATTGAAAACTGTGTAGAGTTTCCTCAAAAGATTAATAATTGAACTACTATACAACCCAGCAATTTCACTTCTGGTCATTTATCTGAAGAAATAGAAAACACTAACTGGAAAAGATATATTCACTCCAGTGCTCATTGTAGCATTATTTACAATAGCCAAGATATGGAAGCAACCTAAATGTCCATTGTTAGGTGAATGGATAAAGAAGATGTGCTATACATATACAAGAGAGTTTAACCTGAGGAAATATAGATTTCAGGGTGTTTTTGCCATGTCATTAAGCACTATACATCACATTTAGCATAGTAATATGGCAGATTTGAATAAAAAGGTCAATATGAAACTGTCAGAAAAAATATGAGTTAACAATATATCAGTAAGCATTAGACTAGGATGCATCAATGGAAATTGAAATACTGTAAAAATGGGCAGTGGGCTGTTAATATGTATATTTCTGATGTGGTACTTCTGTACTCAAGTCCAGAATGATTGTTGTCCTAGAGGTCATGTAAAAGCTGTGACAACTAACTCCCTTTTGAATCTGTAAGTCCTCAAGTGATGGATTCCTGGTACTACCTGAGTCAAGCCATAATATCTAGTGGAGATACAGGAATGCAGGTTATCTGGGGACTTCTTATCCATTTTAAGCATCCAGGAAGCACATAATTTATTTCAGTAAGAACAAACAAAAACCTCAGGAAAATCCCAGTGCCATGCTCACCCTAGGAATTAGAATTTACAAGGCATATATATATATATATATATATATATATATATGATCAGACCCTCTAATGAACCTTATCAAGAAAACTACTCTGAAAGAGTTAATTGTTCATTCCTCCGAAGTAAATGGACTGTTCTATAGTTAAAGATTTTTTTGCGGTACGCGGGCCTCTCACTGCTGTGGCCTCTCCCATTGCGGAGCACAGGCTCGGGACGCGCAGGCTCAGGGGCCATGGCTCACGGGCCCAGCTGCTCCGCGGCATGTGGGATCTTCCCAGACCGGGACACGAACCCGTGTCCCCTGCATCGGTAGGCGCGCCACCAGGGAAGCCCTATAGTTAGTGATTTTTAAAAACACATTGCTTCTCCTATTAATTCACATTGTATCCAAGTGCTACAAAGCAATGGTTATATGGGGCTGAGGAAGGTGTGTCAATTGCTGTCACTGTGAGGATATATCTGTTAGGAATGTTCCACCTTAGATCCCAAGACTTGTTGGTCAGGAACATGCCAAGTTGCACATGATTTATTATGACCTTATCTTGTACCCTTGATTCTGCCAGCCCTGGTAGGCATTGCTTCATCTTACAGCTCTTACACAGATGTCTAGAGTTTTCTTGCATCCAGCCACCATTCCATTAGCCCTGATCCCAGAGACTCAGGTGTTAGAAAATCCAAGTTGTGTTTAAACCATTTTTGAGGGTGCTATTGAGTCCCCTGTAGCAAAAGTCTATGAGATTTGGGGTGAAAAGATCATTACAAATAGAAAGAATAAAATCTAACTTTTTACTATAAAAATGTAGTGTTGAGTAGCCTTCATGAACACAGTCAACAATTATGTATGCCATATGTTACTGTGCATGGTATTACTTCCTCATGATATTAATCATTTTACTCCCCAAATTTCTCCTTAGAATGTCTTCACTCCTGTAGCTAAATTTTTGTGCCCTTTCCTATTTTAAAGGACAAGGTGAAATTGAATATGGATAAGAAGGCTGTTTGGATAGGCAAGCATGTTAACATTGATTTTACTTCATGGTGATATATCTGTTGTAGGTAGAGTTACATAATCTAATCAAAATTAACACTGAATGCAAGAAATTTTGAGAATTCAAGAACTACTGTAAAGAAAAATATTGCTTTGCAAATATCACTATTTCAGTTCCTTATTCCCTTCACATGTTGGAGAAAGATATTTAGGAAATAGAGTAAATTAATGTGAAAATTTGCCAAGTGAACCCTATTTGAACAACCAAGATTTTTTCATTTGGTACTAGAGTGGTTCTCTAGCACCCCCTTTCTCAGCCCCCTCTCATTCCCAAATTAATTATGGCTTCTCATCTAGAGATAGGACATCTGTGACTATCATCCCCAATGTAGGAGCCCAACTTCTTTGATATGCTCTGTGTTTCCCTCACCAATCTTTCTTTCTCCATCTTTTTATCCTTTTTCTTTTCTATACCATAAGCCAGTCTTGCTTCATTCATGGTGCAGGTATCCAGTGGGTATAGCTCAGGAGTAGAGCATTTGACTGCGTGGTGCAGGTATCCAGACCTGAAACCAAAAATATCTAGTTGACATAAATGAGTCAACCAACTCCCATTAATCGAGCAAACTACTGGAAACCTATTAGTGCCTGTCCCTAAAGCACTGATTTCCAAACTTGAGTCTTGGGTCTACAGGTAATAAACCTAAAAATAACACTGTGCACAGAATAGCTATTTATAATTCAAAATGTTTATCTGAAGCAGCACACTTTTCTATTATAAGACTGTACAGGCCAACTAAAGCATAATTTTTTTTGCCTAGAGATATATTAATTCTTTGTTGTAACACAAATGATCTCATATGGATTACAAGCTCCAATTGTATGAATTTTGGGAATATCTTATCGCATATTTAGTTGATAGGTTGTGCATAAGAAAAATGGGAAAATGCATACTTAGTGCGAACTTGTGTAAATGTTAAGGAGGGTATTCTGAGGCCATAGAATATTGAACATCAGTGTTCTAGAGAGCTTTTATTTGTCTTAGCCTCCCAGAAGCAGGGGCAGTGACTTTGAATGTGGGCTATTCTGTGGGCACTGGTTTTCTCCCTTGATTCCTTACTCAGATGCTCATGGGCAGATGGTTTTCCAAAAAATATTTCTCAAAATCACTATTCCATGTTAAAAATGTAGATGGATCTAAGAAAATGGTATAATGATGATGTGATTTATTATTTTGAAGAAAAGCCATCCTTTCATTGAAGCCTATTTCAGATAAAGTGAAACCGTGGTTCATTAAACATTGATTGGGGAAACTATTGCCACAGAGTAATGGATGGGATGCTCTGCTCCTGTATTATTTTGGAACATGAATGGAGATATAAAAATAAAAAAGAATTCCTTCTGTTCAGGGAACGTCTTCACTTTTTTATAGTCTTACACTCAAGACATTTTCTGCCTTGCCTCCTTTTATTAACAAAGAGGGATGGCATATTAATATAAAACAAACATTTTTGAAAATTACATTTCTTTATTCAATGTAAAATAGTATGGTAAGAATCCCAAAGCTTAATCTCCTTATATGTGCCTGTCTCTTTCATTAGAGCTCTGAAACAGTGGCCATCTTTATAAATTTAACTCTAAGCTTAAAATTAGGAAATGCTGCTTAAAAAAAAGTGATAATGGAAACAAAAGGTCTGCTTCAAAATATATGAATTATAACTCCTAAGCACATGATCATCACCTGTACAACATCTAACTTGAGATTTAAAAGTGTCCTCTGTCTCCTGTGTAAAAATAAAATTGTTGACAGTCATATGTTCTTGTTTACAAGCTTTTTATTTTGGGATAGTTTTATATTTACAGAGAAGTTACAAAAATAAATAGAGAGTTCCAGTATACCTTTCACCCAGCTTCCTCTAATGTTAATATTTTATATAACTATGATACATTTGTCAAGACTAGGAGATTAACATTGGTACATTACTATAACTAAACTGCAGAGTTTATTTGGAAGTTCCAGCTTTTCCACTAATATCCTTTTTCTTTTCCAGGATCCATTCAAGGATACCACATTGTACTTAGTCATTATGTTTCCTTAGCCTTCTTTGGTTTGTGACTGTTTTTCATACTATTGACTCTCTAATGGAATTTATTATGTACTATATTTAGTTGGCCTACAAGCTTTTTATTTACCAAATATTTAAAGAAGATTTTTTTCTTTGTTTTTGATTTTCAGACCTTTGTCTCTCCCTATTAGATCCAAATTCCTTTGTACACACTCAGATCAATGTAGTTTGGGTTTTTTTTAGTTATTTATTTTTTTTGGTGTCTTCATTATTTTATTCTCAGCCATGCAAATTCTCCTCCCCACTCAGTAATGTTTAATAATTTGCACACTATGAAATAGTGGGAAGCTGCCTTCTGTTTAAAGTTGTGGACCAAAAGAATTTCTCTTCTGAAAAAAAAGCAACTGTCTCCTGAAAAAAAAATCGATAATTGTTAAAGTCAGAAATAGTGAATATAGTGAACAAAGAAAATAGTGAACAAAAAAATATTGTAAAGCGCTGTCAAAAAGAATTTGAGTGTGGAGATAAATCCCCATTCCCAATGAAAGGTTGGTGTCAATCAGTTTGAAATTGTCCAGAGATCTGCTCAGATACTGCCTGACTCCAGTTAGTAAAACATTAAGGGGACATGTGGTGATATTTATTTATACATAGAGCTATGGTATTTTCACAAATGGCTTCAATAGGCTCCTCTGTATTTTGGCTTGTATTTGGCATATTATAAGCCAGTCATCACAGCCCACACATGATATGCTAGATGGGGAACTTGAACCAGTGATTGTCTTTCTTTCATGAGGATGTCTTTATTGAACCTTTAAGGATATCTAAGGTTAAGACCATCACCACTATTATTTCTCAAACTACAGCTTCCAAAGATATGTGACTTTTTTCATGAAGTTGAACAGCAAGCAGTTAGTTTCCTTCCTGCACCCTACCCTGTTGCAGATGGGCAACATTATTATTAACATGAAAACCAATCATTGATTCAGAAACACTACATTGGTGATAAGATGGCAGTTTCCTCAGACAAAGGCACCACTGATTTCTTTAATGAGACTAAGGACTGGATAAAGCAAAGTTCTGAGTCAGAATCAGTCAAGAGGTCATGTTTTGTTCACATGTGGTTCAGAGTAAGATTCAGTTCAATTTAGCAGTAATTGAGTAATAAGAGTGTGATGCCAGCTAATATTTTATAAGATGTAAACTCCTACTTTATTTTAACTTAATAATTGTTCTATGATACGTAAATCTAAACTTTACATTTACACAAACAAATTGATATGAAGAAACCTAAGAAATCATGTCTTCAAATACAGTATATTTCAGGACCTTTGAACCATTTTATTTTCAATTCAATGAACACACATGTCCAATAACTTTGATTTCCTCCTTGCACAAGTTTCCTTCTAAGGAGTTTGTATATGCACACCTCTTTTTATGTATCCCCTCATAAGATATACTTTCCAGGTTTACATTTTCCTATAAAAGCAGACTCAGACTTTTATAATGTACAGTGAGGGGAGAACACTATTCTTTACAACTGACTCATCACAAAGGTTTCATGATAAATGTATAACTTAGTTGTGTCAGTTAATTCTCACATATCATTTTGATGGCTATTATAATAAAATATTTATGCAAGTTACTTAAATATTAATAAATAAAACCACAATGTCAAAAGAGAAGGTTCTAATAAGTTTTACTTTAAAGGTTATCACCTTCTCTTGCTCCATCTCTTTTTATCATATTACATGGGAAGAATAATAGGAAAATGCAGTTTCTCAGACACAAAGAGTAACCAGACTGGCACAATAATACCCAAAATTGCTTTGAGTAATACTGAAAGCAAATGAACTTCTACTGATTTTTTAATTTATTGATTCCAATACTGTAATGTGAAAATTCTTAAACTGTATATGGAATGAAGCCTTGTAAGAACTTGGGGTTAGGAAAATATGTCACTCTTGTGTTAATGATTCCCACTGATTGCTAAATTAATTTTTTTACTTCATGAATTCTCCTATTTAAAGCATTCTATCTGGTCCTTTTCAACTGGCATAACATATTCTCTGTGTGTGTATGTATGTTTAAGCTAATATAATTTGGATTCAATCAGCCAGTAATGAAGTTCTAAAAGTTACCTGCCTAGTTTTCAAAATGCTTAGGGTCATGTTTTCTTGGTGATGTAGCTTTGCTGAGGGGGCAAGAAAGAACAGGTGGTGAGAAAAGCCATGAAAACTAGGGTTGGTAAGTTTTAGTTGACACAGACTCCTTACTGAAGGTTTTTCCCTAAGCTCCCATCTAAGGCATAGGCCATCTGTTCATGCTGTTCTCTTTTCTCACCTCAGAGTTATGAGAAAGAAGAATGATAAGAGACAGCACCAGAGTGGAAGATAATAATAAGTGTGATTGTTAGTGAGTAAAGATCTATCCTGCCACCCACATCCACTTTTTTTCTCCCATCTAGGTACACCAGAGATAGTTTTTTGTTTGTTTGTTTGTTTTTACTTTTAGTAAATTTGGAGAACAAAGGATAACAAAATAGCATATTGAATAATTTACATGTTTCATAATCTTTGAGAATTCTATCAGTCACAGTGTTGGTCCCTTCTGATTTAGTATTCATTAGATGTGGGGCTTTTGGCTTCTACTTATATTCTCTTTAGAGAGCTTAGCAACCACCCACATTCTTTCTGACTTTGCCTTTATTAAAGACAATATCTTTGGTAATACAAACCTTTCCTGTGTTGGCTTTCCCTCCCAAACAGAAAACAAAATCAGGTTTTAGAGTATATTCCATGCCAAATAATTAGTGTTCTTTTCACTTAAGTGAAGGATTTGCATTCTTAAGGACTTGTGAAGTGAAAGACACTCAGTTCACTAGAGTATGCTCAATTCACTGAAATACCCCATGGTAGATTGTTACAATTATAAACACAGTGAATCACAACTCTCAGCATCCATACACCTTTGCATTGTGACTTGGTTGCTTAAAAGTAAGAAGTGAAATCTGTTTCTACACACTTTAAGTCTGGGCTGGCCTTGTGATTTACTTTGATTAATAGAGTGTGGCACAAGTGACAGTGCAAGTTCTAGAGCTTAAGCTTTAAAATGTCTTGTAGCTTTATTCTTACTTATTGGAGCCATCCTGCAAAGAAATAAGACCAGCCTATTGAGAATGAGAAGTCAAATGCCAGAAAACCAAAGCTTCCCAATAGATAGCCAGCACCATCTGCCACATGTGAATGAGACCATCTTGGGCTCTCCAGCTCCAGCTGAGCCATCAGATGACTGCAGCTATGTGAGAGGTCCCAAATGAGACTAAAAGCACTACTCAATTTGACAACCCATATAATTGTGAGAAGTAATAAAGCTTTGTGGTTTTAACTGCCAAGATTTGGGGTGGTTTTTATACAGCAATAGATAACCGAAATAATCTAGGACAGAGAACAATCAAGGAGTATGGCTCCCACCTCCAGGGAGTCTAAGACTGAGACAAAATCCAAATTGCTCCTGCATAGTTGTAAAATTTCTTTGTCTCATGTTTCTGCAAAAATTTATGTAATTTTGAATTCTGTTCAATATGTTTATTTTGACCCAGAAATAAATTTAAGAATTTTTCTACCACTAATTATAATGGATGCTCAAGAAAGATATGCTTTATTTATCCTGTGGCAACATAACCCCTGGCATATGTCTCTGTATCTCAGTTTGAATAGTATAGTATTTCTAACATATAGCTATTGCAATGCAAAGTATTAGAAAAGAAGGTGATTTTAATTGTCTATCCCTTGTAGTTTTGCCTGAATGTTGTTTCCTTCATCATTTGTGATGTGACAAGCTCTCCTGCAGTTTCTCTTTTGTATCCTTGAATACAATTGAGTCTTAGTTATCTAATTATGGTCAGTGTTCATAAGAGACCCCAACAACAGCCTCCAGACCTGGTTTTGGTCAGTTCTCTACAAACCTACAGCTTTTTATTTTTTTCTGAAAAAAGGTGACCTGTTTATTTCTGTTGTTGCTACAAGAAATTAGTTGTTGCCTAGCAACCATTTTGCCCATCAGCTTCCTAAAGCAGGAGGGGTTGCTAGGTAAATCGCTTTACAGTTTTTTCAGAAAAGGTTAGACTTATCCAAACATATTCTAGGTTTGGAAAATTATCCTGGAAGCATCAGGAAAACAAAGAAAAAGCCAGGGTGTGACCTGACCTTACAATAAGCCAGTTTGCCCTAGTTCTGCTATTACATTATTGAAATACACCCATACTGGTTGGTAAATAGCCACTGCTCTGATTCAGATGGGTGTTTTCCATCCCCAACCAGCTCATTCCTTCTTCTGAACTAACCTCTGCCCTCTACTTCCAAAGGGTTAGGATCTGGAACCATAAGCTCTCCTCCAGAACTCTGCTTCAGCCATTCTTGTTGTTAAACACTTTTAACATCACCCTGGAAATGATCATATTATATAGTTCAATTTAGTTTTTATCAGAATAATTGGCAAAGAGATAAAAGAAAGTATGAAATAATAAAAAGAGGGGCCTCCCTGGTGGCGCAGTGGTTGAGAGTCCGCCTGCCGATGCAGGG
>NW_006772445.1:388535-404271 GCF_000442215.2 Lipotes vexillifer | reverse complement strand
TACCAAAAAAAAAAAAAAAAAAAAAAAAAAAAGAAAAAAAAATAAAAAGAGCATGAGACTATTAGTAAAGGGTTTGTTATGTTATGACTTTAGAACTAACCAGCTGAATAACATTAATCTGCTCTATCATGTCCACATCTGGGTCACGAAGGAATAATCTCTAAAGCCATGATCTCTAAAGCCATAATCAGTACCAATATTTTTATGAGTCTAGGTAATAATCTCTATATTTCAAGCTGAATTACATCGTAATTTAGAGAACATGTAGTATTTAATTAAAATTAAGCTCAAATTGCAATGCCAGTGGGTGACATAAAGGCAAGAAAATAAGCAGAGGGATTCTGCTGGTAGAGGCTAATTATAAACCTTTGAGAGAAAATCAGAAAGCTTTCATAGGCAGTAGAATGAAGGGAAAGAAATGAGTGTTTGTTGTATATTGATTCTATTTTTAGGCATATGGTTCTGAGGTGATTTTATAATTGAATTTATTTAAAAAGTAATTATAAAATGACAAACGTTTTTATAAGAGTTTAATTTAGTAATAATAAATAATTCTCTTCTAGAAGAGTGAGATGATGTATTTGATAGCTACTGCATCTTGCTTATTAATAAGCAAGTGTATCTTGCTTATTATGAATATTTAATTTAGAGAATATCTTTTGATTTATCTACATACAGTAATAGTGATAACTAAATAAAGTTTTATTTAAAAATATTTGAGGCTGGATGTCAACAAAATGACAGGCTAGGAAACTCCTAGTCCTTGTTCCTCCATGGAAACATCAATAAACAACTAGAAATTGGCTGAACTAACCTTATAGGAGTCCAAAAAATAAATGTATAAATAAAAATAGTATAATTGAATTTAATAATTCATTATAGGGGGACAGCAGCAAATTTGAGTAGACAGAAGAAAGAATTAGCCAACTTGAAAACAGAACAATTGAAATTATTGAGTCTGAAGAACAGAAAGAAAAGAGATTGAAGAAAAGTAAACAGAGTCTAAGGGATTTGTGGGATACCATCAAGTGAATCAAGGAAAAGAGAGAAAAGGGCAGAGAGGTTATTTGAAAAATAATGGCTGAAAAATTCCCCAAATTGGGGAAGGATATGAACCTACAAATCCAAAAAGTTAAATGAACACCAAGTAGGACAACTTACAGAGACCCGCATTGAGACACATTATAATCAAACTGTCAAAAGACAAAACAAAGAGAGAATGTTGTAAGCAGAAAGAAAAAAGCAACTTGTCACTTATAAAAAATCCTCAGTAAGGTTATCAGCAAATTTCTTAGTAGAAGTCTTGAAGGACAAAAAACAGTGAGATGATATACAAGAGGTGCTGAAAGAAAATAATTTCAATCAAGAATTCTATATCTGGCAAAACTTTCCTTCAAAAATGAGGGGAAAATTAAGACATTGCCAGATAAACAAAGCTAAGGGTAATTTATTACCACTAGATCTGCCTTACAAGAAATGCTAAAGAATACCATGCAGTATCTCAAAGCCATATGAAATACAAAGATTTCCAATAAAAGTTAACTGTATGAATAAAGGTAAAAACCAGTGTTATTGTAATTTTGGTTTATAACCCCACTTTTTATTTTCTAGAGGATTTAAAAGACAAATGCATTAAAGCAATTATTAATCTTTGTTAATGAGTACACAATGCATGAAGATGTAATTTGTGCATCAGTGATCTAAAGTTGGGGTGGAGCTATGTAAGAGTAGAGTTTTTTGTGTGCAATTGAAGTTAAGTTGGTAACCATTCAAATAGAATGCTATAACTTTAGGATATTATATATAATCCTCACTGTAACCACTAAGAAAATATCTAAGGAATATACACAAAAGGAAATGAGAAGGGAATCAAAAGGTGTCATGACTTCACTTATATTAAATACCGAAAATAGTCAAATCCATAGAGACAGAGGTAGAATAGTGGTTACAAGAAGGGGAAAAGGGGGTTACATTAATATTATTTAATGGTATGGAGTTTCAATTTGGGATTATGAAAAAGTTCTGGAGATAAATAGTGGTGATGGTTGCACAACAATCTGAATGTCTTTAATGCCACTGAATTTTACACTTAAATATGGTTAAAATGCTAAATCTTATGTTATGTGTATTTTACCACAGTTAAAATACTAAACAAAAGACATGAAATGAGAGATCTAAAAATAAGAGCCATTATTTCTGGAACATTTATTATGAACGCCAGTGGCTTCATACTTTTCATACTACTTTACATACATACAACTCATTCAATTTAATAATTACATCTGGTAAATGTTTTATCATGAGGAAAAAGATCAGTAAATCAAGTTTCAAAAAGTTAAATATTTCGCCCAAAGACAATGCAGAATAGTGGGGAAAAAAAAAGGGGATTTAACTTTCAACTTCATTGAAAAAAGTAAGAAATTGAGGAGTGGGGCATGTTTAGGAAATTTATGATAAACTATGAAATTAATATGCTATTGGAAATGTTTAGAAACAAAGTAACAGCATGTGATTAGTAATTCTAAATGTTTGCATATGAAATAATTATTATTGTGAAATATTCCAATTTATTTTCAGAAGGGAAAATAATTTATTAATAAAATTGACTTTACTCAAGACTGCTCTAATTCACAATATAATTTTTACTTAATGGGAATTAACCTCTTGATCGATGTGGCAGAGGCTCCCAGATGCTCACCCAAATGTGTGTTCTCTTCTTCCTGTGTGTACTAGATGATACTTCCCAGCCTCCTTTGTGATTAGGAGTAATCATGTGATTGAGTTCCAGTCAATGGATTATAAGAAGTAGTATGTATTGGTCTGGTCTCTAAAATCCTCCTATCAGTATCTTCCATCTATTCTTTTCCTTTAGCTGTCGAGAATAGACATAGTGTCTAAGGTGACCTTGGAAGCCACCAAGGTAGCAGAGCCTCTGTCATCATGCATCTATGAATGACTGTAGAATAAGAATGTCTTACCTACTCATTCACTCATCCAATACTATCTCATGATCAAGAAATGCACTACTATTGTGTTTGAGCCAATACAAATTTATGGTCTTTTTAGAATAGAATTTAGTCCACTCTAACTAATATAGTTAAAATAATAACAGCAATAGTAACTACTGGTATTTTACCTATTATTAGATATTTTATTCTATGTAGTTCTTTTAATCAAAATTATAATGAGTACGAGTGGAGAAAATAAGATTATAAGCTTTTTTGAAGGGTATATCAATTAGGATGATAAACACAAGACCAAAATATAAAATCTATGATATTTAATTTTTATTTACATCTAATTTAACCAGTGGGATGTTGTCTTAGTCAGTTCGGTCAGCTATAACAAATTGCTATACACTGGGTGGGTTAAACAACAAACATATATTTCTCACAGATCTGGAGACTGGGAAAAACCAAGATCAAGGTACCAACAGATTTGGTGAGGACACTCTTCCTGGTTTGTAGATGGCCCTCCTTTCATTGCCTCCTCACATGGAGAGCAGAAAGAGGAAGGAAGCTCTCTTGAGTTTCTTCTTAAAAGGGCACTAATCTCATCATAAGGACTTCACCCTCATGAACTATTACCTGTCCCTGCCAAGGGCCCCATCTTCAAATACATCACATTGAAGATTAAGGTTTCAACATATAAATTTTGGGAGACACAAACATTCAATCCATAGCAGATGTCAACTCACTGATGGGAAGATCTTTTTTATGTTATGTTGCTCTAGTTCTTAGCAGAATGCCTTGTATGTGGTAGGTTTTAATAAATATTTGAATGAGTGAATAAATGAACAAACAAATGAATTAATTGACTCTTCATGGGACCTTGGGACAGAGTTCTTAGTCTTTTGGTACCTAGATCCTCTAATATGAAAAGTTTCCAATCACTTCAAAACTATGGTTATTCTACTGAGAAAATATTATTTAATCATGTTCTACAAAGCATTTTGTTTAGAGAAAAACTGTCTAAAGAAACAAATTTTAAAATAGCCTAGAACGTGTAGATAATTATATTCATATTCAGCTTGCAAAGCATCTACCAAAATGTTGCACAAGGTGTACTTCTGAATAGATATTAGGTTTCCTATTTCCACTGAATTCTTTTATTAAAAGTTTTCATAGAATGTGAACAGATGCCTAATTTGCTAATCTATCACAAAGAAAACTAAGATTATGAGGTGATGAGTTTGCCTCCATTATTTTATTGTTTTTGAAACACTGAAAAATAAATGAGAAATAGCAGAAGCAAAAACTTACTATTCTGTGAAATTTTGAAGAGTTACATACTTTTTAAGAAATGATTTATTGATCAAAGCAAAAACAGTTATAAAAATGATGAATGTCTTAATTTCTTTTGCTCTTTTTACTTTGGAATTTCTTTTGCTCTCTTTACTTTGGTTTCTGTATTTTTCTTTGCAAGCAAAGTAATTTTCATTTTTAGAAGTTTGATTTGAATGTATTTTTATATCATCCATGTGCTCTATTATCATGCTCACTTGTTCCAACTTCTTGAAGATAAGGAATACAGTTATAATTTCATTGTCCTTTTCTACCATTTCTATCATGTCTGTAATTTCTAGGTTAGTTCCAAATGATTGCCTTTTTTCCTACTCATTATGGATGAAATTTGCTTGTTTCTTTTTACATGATTACTGATTTTTTAATTGGATGCCATACATTCTGAATTTTACGTTGTTGGATGCTGAATATTTTGTATTCCTAAAATTACTGTTGAGTTTTATTCTGGAACACAGTTAAGTTGCTTGGAAACCATGTGATCTTTTTGAGTCTTGCTCTTAAGCTTTGTTAGGTAGAACTAGAACTATACTTATTCTAGGGCTGGTTTTCCCCTCTATTAAGGTAAAATCCTTCTGAATATTATAGGCAATGTCCTGTGATTTATGAGGTTTTCAGTTTCCCTCTAATCTTTTTGGATGTTTCTTTCCTTGGCATTGGGTATATACCTCACACTTAGTGCTCAGCTGAAGACATGAGGGGTGGTCCTCAGGTTTTGGTACTCTCTTTTTGCAGCTGTCTCCTCTTTTTTCCTGTCTATGAACTCTCACTGCCTTAGGTTCCCTGAACTCCCAGTGTCTTATCTTATGAGTCTATCAGGCATAAGTTCTCCCTTCCTGACTCACGATCTATAAAACTCTCTAGGCACTAAGCTGAGGCAGTTGTAGGGTTCACTTTATTTTTTGTCTCTTAGAAATCACTGTGTTTTCTTTTTTTTTCATTTGTCTGATGTCTAATGTCTTGAGAATTGTCATGTTATATATTTTGTCCATTTAAAGTTTTTTTTTTCAGAAAAATGATAAATTTATTCCCATATTTCCTGGAAAAGGAAGTTTCTAATGATGTTATTGAAAATACTAGAGTCATGCAATTTTGGGTAAAGCATCTTGGAGAGGCTAAATAGAAAAAGAGCTCAAGATTTGGAGGGAGAAGATGTGGGTTTTGTTGTCCATGAAATTTTTGGCAAATATGCTCATGGAACAATGAGAGCATAGAAGAGTGGTACTTCATTAAGCCTAATTAGAAACTAACTTTTCAGAGTGCCCTTTATGAAACGTAGTTCTGTTCATGCTACTTCTCTGTTTAAACCTTTCAAATGACTCTCCATTATAAAAGAATGTAGCCATGAGGGGGTGGAGAAAGGTTGAAGTCTCTAATTTGGAATGTATGACTGAGAATAAGTTGTATGTATGTGTTGTAGTAGTTGTGGGTGAGGCTTGGAAGAGGGTGAGAAGAAATGAAGCAGGAGATACCCTAAGATTTGTCTGAAATTCCCAAATCACAAATACTTCCAAAGCAAGTCATTAAAGGATGACTAGCTTAAAACAAAACAGTTGTTTTCTTCTTATTAATTAGTGCCATTTCTTTTCAGCTTAAAGAAGTTCCTTTAACATTTCTTGTAGGGCTGGTTTAGTGGTGATGAACTTCTTTAGCTTTGGCTTATCTGGGAAACCCCTGATCTCTCCTTTCTTCTTCAATCTGAATGATAACCTTACTGGTTAGACAATTCCTGGTTGCAAGTTTTTTCCTTTCAGCACCTTGAATATGTCATGCCACTCTTTTCTGGCATGTAAAATTTTTGTCAAAAAATGTGCTGTTAGCCTAATGGGGTTTCCTTGCACATAACAAACTATTTTCCTCTTGCTGTTTTTAGGAGTCTCTCTTTATTCTTAAATTTTACCATTTTAATTATAATGTGTGCTGCTCTGTGCCTCTTTGGGTTTATCTTATTTGGAACTTCAGGCTTCCTGGACATGGATGTTTGCTTCCTTCCTCAGATTAGGGAAACTTTCAGTGACTATTTCTTCAGATAATTTTTCTGGCCATTTCTCTCTATTTTCTCTCTGTGACCCATATAATGTGAATGTTATTCCACTTGATGTTGTTCCAAAGGTCCGTTAAGGTAGCTTCATTTTTAAAAATTCTTTTTCCTTTTGCTGGTCTGGACAAGTTCCATTGTTTAGTCTTCTGGCTCACTGATTTGTTCTGCTTCATCCATTAATCTGGTTAACCTCTCTAGTGTATTTTTCAGTTTAGTTATAGTTTCTGTTTGGTAATTTCTTATATTTTCTTTTTGTTGCAGTTCTAACTGTATTCATCCATTCTTTTTGTGTGTTCAGTGAGCATCTTTATGACCATTATTTGGAACTCTTTATAAGGTAAACCATTTTATTTAGTTCTTTTTTTTAGGTTTTGCTTTGTTCTTTTCATTGGAACATATTCCTCTGTCTCCTCATTTTGCCTATTTCTCTCTGTTTCTATGTATTATTAGGTGTATTATCTATCTCTACCAGTCTTGAAGGACTGGCCTTATTTAGAAGATGTCCTGTGGTGCTTAGAAGCACAATCTTGCCTGTCCAGCCTAGCCAGATGCTCAAGAGGTGTCCCCTATGTGGATTGTGTACACTCTTTTGTTGTGGTGGCATTGAGGCTGTGATGGGGCACTGGTGGGCAATACTGGCCCCTGGACTGGATATGGGACTTGATGGCTCCTGCCATGGGGTGCTAGTGGTGTGGGCTATTGCTTTTCAGTGGGGCCTGCTCTGTTCCACTAATAGATAATGTGGAAATCCAAAATCGTGCCTGCCAGCATTGGTATTAACAAGGTTGCCTAAGATCACATAAATTGCTCCTGTCAGTGACTCAGTCCCTAGGGAGCACCCCAACTGGTTCCTGCCTCTACAGCAGACACTTCAGGATTGGTAAGTGGGTCCGCTTCACCTATTGTCCATACACTTTTCAGTCTGGTGTTTTTGTGCTGGTTTTTGGGTCAAGCAAGGTTGTGTGTGTCCTTTAAGAGCAGGTTTTCTGTTACTTGCAGCTCTATAGTTTTCTTGGATGCATTCCTGTTGGTTTTCAAAACCAAGTGTTTTGGTGGATCATTTCTCCTGTGAAGGATGCAGGGTTTGGGGTACTTGATGTGGAGTTCTTGAATCCCTCTCTTCTCAGGGAAAAGATCTGTTCCTTTGTGTTTTCTCCTGATTGTTGATTACTGTGGTCTGGGTGTGAGTTCTTCCTTGGTGAGCCTGTATCTCTGCCTCTCCTACCCATCTCAATGCTGTCTTTTTGCATTTTGCTGTGGAGAATCTGTTCATCCAATTACAGGTATCTTTCCAAGGGGATTATTTCATATGTAATTGTAGATTTATTGTGTCTGTGTGTGTTGATGGGAGTGTGGTGAGTTCAGGATCTTTTTGTGCCCTATCTTGAACTGACTTGTACTTTTCTCTCTCAAACTTGTAGAAAGCAATTAGGTCAAATGCTAATTTTTAACATATGCCTAACCTTTCCAAGAAATTTTGTTTTGCTTATAATATATAAGCAAATGTAGGCCTTATAAAGCCTTAAGTGTTAAATGAAGGCCAATGTGAACAGAAATTATCTTTGTAATGCTTTCAACAATGAATATGAAAGCATATTGGGGGAATAAAGAAAGCAATATTGGATTTTATGGTTAAATTTTTTCCTGCATGGTGGCAAATAATGAATACTTTTATATTGAAGAAAAAGATACAAATTTGACATGGCAAAACATTATAAAACGTAATGAGGAGGCTTGGACCTACAAGGTGGCGGAGGAGGAAGATATGGAGACCACCTTCCTCCCCACAAATACATCAGAAATACATCTACACGTGGAACAACTCCTACAGAACACCTACTGAACGCTGGCAGAAGACCTCAGACTTTCCAAAAGGCAAGAAACTCTCCATGTACCTGGGTAGGGCAAAAGAAAAAAGAAAAAACAGAGACAAGAATAGGGACGTGACCTTCACCTCTGGGAGGGAGCTGTGAAGGAGGAAACGTTTCCACACACTAGGAAGCCCCTTCACTGGTGGAGACAGGGGGTGGGCGGTGGGGGCGGGGAAGCTTCGGAGCCATGGAGGACAGCAGAGCAACAGGGGTGTGGAGGGTAAACTAGAGAGATTCCCGAACAGAGGATTGGTGCCGACCGGCACTCACCAGCCCGAGAGGCTTGTCTGCTCACCCGCCGGAGCAGGCGGGGCCTGGGAGCTGAGGCTCGGGCTTTGGTCGGATCCCAGGGAGAGGACTGGGGTTGGTGGCGTGAACACATCCTGAAGGGGGCTAGTGCACCACAGGTAGCTGGGAGGGAGTCCAGGAAAAAGTCTGGAGATGCCGAAGAGGCAAGAGACCATTTTGTCTCGGTGCACAAGGAGAGGAGATTGAGAGTGCCGCCTAAATGAGCTCCAGAGATGGGCGCGAGCTGTGGCTATCAGTGCAGACACTAGAGACGGGCATGAAACTAAGGCTGCTGCTGCAGCCACCAAGAATCCTGTTCCAAGCACAGGTCACTCTCCACACCTCCCCTCCTCGGAGCCTGTGCAGCCCGCCACTGCCAGGGTCCCATGATCCAGGGACAACTTCCCTGGGAGAACACATATCACGCCTCAGGCTATTGCAATGTCATGTTGGCCTCTGCCGCCGCAGGCTTGCCCCACATTCCATACCCCTCCCTGCCCCCAGCCTGAGTGAGCCAGAGCCCCCTAATCAGCCACTTCTTTCACCCCTCCTGTCTGGGTGAAGAACAGATGCCAGAGGGCAACCTACATGCAGAGGAGGGGCCAATACAAAGCTGAACCCCAGGAGCTGTGCGAACAAAGAAGAGAAAGGGAAATTTCTCCCAGCAACCTCAGGAGTGGATTAAATCTCCGCAGTCAATTTGATGTACCCTGCATCTGTGGAATACCTGAATAGACAATGAGTCATCCCAAAATTGAGTCAGTGGACTTTGGGAGCAACTGTAGACTTGGGGTTTGCTGCAAGCAACTGACTAGTTTCTGATTTATATGTTTATCTGAGTTTAGTTTTTAGTGCTTGTTATCATTGGTGGATGTTTATTGGTTTGGTTGCTCTCTTCTTTTTTATTTTAATAATATATTAAAAATATTTTTATTTTACAAACTTTATTTTATTCCTTCTTTCTTCCTTTCTCCATTCTTTCCTTCCTCCCTCCCCCTTCCTTCTTTCCTTTCTCTTTCTTTCCTTCTTCCTTTTTTCTTTCTTTCTTTCTCTTTCTCTCTCTCTCTTTCTTTCTTTCTTTCTTTTCTTTCTTTCTTTCTTTTTCTTCTGAGCCATTTGGCTGACAGGGTCTTGGTGCTCTGGCCGGGTGTCAGGACTGAGCCTC
Source organism: Lipotes vexillifer (assembly GCF_000442215.2). Classification (NCBI taxonomy): domain Eukaryota; kingdom Metazoa; phylum Chordata; class Mammalia; order Artiodactyla; family Lipotidae; genus Lipotes; species Lipotes vexillifer. The sequence goes on along the minus strand of NW_006772445.1, from coordinate 394,605 downwards.
TAAGGTGAGAGAGCCAAGTTCAGGATATAAGACCACCAAAAACCTCCTGACCCCATGTAATATCAATTGGCGAGAGCTCTCCCAGAGACCTCCATCTCAATGCTAAGACCCAGCTACACTCAATGACCAGCATGCTCCAGTGCTGGATACCCCATGCCAAACAACTAGCAAGACAGGAACACAACCCCACCCATTAGCAGAGAGGCTGCCTAAAATCATAATAAGTTCAGAGACACCCCAAAACTCACCACCGGATGCAGTCTTGCCCACCAGAAAGACAAGATCCAGCCCCACCCACAAGAACACAAGCACCAGTCCCCTCCACCAGGAAGCCTACACAAGCCACTGAACCAGCCTTTCCCACTGGGGGCAGACACCAAAAATAATGGGAACTACGAACCTGCAGCCTGCAAAAAGGAGACTTCAAACACAGTAAGTTAAGCAAAATGAGAAGACAGAGAAATACACAGCAGATGAAGGAGCAAGGTAAAAACCCACCATACCAAACAAATGAAGAGAAAATAGGCAGTCTACCTGAAAAAGAATTCAGAGTAATGATAGTAATGATGATCCAAAATCTTGGAAATAGCATGGATAAAATAAAAGAAACGTTTAACAAGGACCTAGAACTAAAGAGCAAACAAACAATGATGAACAACACAATAAATGAAATTAAAAATTCTCTAGAAGGAATCAATAACAGAATAACTGAGGCAGAAGAACAGATAAGTGACCTACATAACATACAAGAGAATCCCCATAAGGTTAACAGCTGAGCTTTCAGCAGAAACTCGGCAAGCCAGAAGGGAATGGCAGGATAGTTAAAGTGATGAAGGAGAAAAACCTACAACCAAGATTACTCTACCCTGCAAGGATATCATTCAGATTTGACGGAGAAGTTAAAACCTTTACAGACAAGCAAAAGGTAAGAGGATTCAGAACCACCAAACCAGCTTTACAACAAATGCTAAAGGAACTTCTCTAGGCAGGAAACACAAGAAAAGGAAAAGACCTACAATAGCAAACCCAAAACAATTAAGAAAATGGTAATAGGAACATACCTATCGAAAATTACCTTAAATGTAAATGGATTAAATGCTCCAACCAAAAGACATAGACTGGCTGAATGGATACAAAAACAAGACCCATATATATGCTGTCTAAAAGAGATCCACCTCAGAACTATGGACACATACAAACTGAAAGTGAGGGGATGGATTTCCATGCAAATGGAAATCAAAAGAAAGCTGGAGTAGCAATTCTCATATCAGACAAAATAGACTTTAAAGACTATAACATAGGAGCACCTCAATACTAAGGCAAATACTAACAGTCATAAAAGGGGAGATCGATAGTAACACAATCATAGTAGGGGACTTTAACACCCCACTTTCACCAATGGGCAGATCATCCAAAATGAAAATAAATAAGGAAACACAAGCTTTAAATAATACATTAAACAAGATGGACTTAATTGATATTTATAGGACATTCCATCCAAAAACACCAGAATACACATTCTTCTCAAGTGCTCATGGGACATTCTCCAGGATAGATCATATCTTGGGCCACAAATCAAACCTTGGTAAATTTAAGAAAATTGAAATCGTATCAAGTATCTTTTCCGACCACAATGCTATGAGACTAGATATCATTTACAGGAAAAAAATCTGTAAAAAATACGAACACATGGAGGCTAACCAATACACTACTTAATAACCAAGAGATCACTGAAGAAATAAAAGAGGAAATCAAAAAATACCTAGAAACAAATGACAATGAAAACACGATGACCCAAAACCTATGGGATGCAGCAAAAGCAGTTCTAAGAGGGAAGTTTATAGCAGTACAATCCTACCTTAAGAAACAAGAAAAATCTCAAATAAACAACCTAACCTTATACCTAAAGCAATTAGAGAAAGAAGAACAAAAGAACCCACCCCAAAGTTAGCAGAAGGAAAGAAATCATAAAAATCAGATCAGAAATAAATGAAAAAGTAATGAAGGAAACAATAGCAAAGATCAATAAAACTAAAAGCTGGTTCTTTGAGAAGATAAACAAAATTGATAAACCACTAGCTAGACTCATCAAGAAAAAAAGGGAGAAGAGCCAAATGAACAGAAATAGAAATGAAAAAGGAGAAGTAATGACTGACACTGCAGCAATGCAAAGGATCATGAGAAATTACTAGAAGCAACTATATGCCAATAAAATGGACAACATGGAAGAAATGGACAAATTCTTAGAAAAGCACAACCTTCCAAGACTGAACCTGGAAGAATTAGAAAATATAAACAGACCAATCACAAGCACTGAAATTGAGACTGTGATTAAAAATCTTCCAACAAACAAAAGTCCAGATCCAGATGGCTTCACAGGTGAATTCTATCAAACATTTAGAGAAGAGCTAACACCTATCCTTCTCAAATTCTTCCAACATATAGCAGAGAGAGGAACACTCCCAAACTCATTCTATGAGGCCACCATCACCGTGATATTAAAACCAGACAAAGATGTCACACACAAAAAATAACTACAGGCCAATATTACTGATGAACATAGATGCAGAAATCCTCAACAAAATACTTGCAAACAGAATCCAGCAGCACATTAAAAGGATCATACACCATGATCAAGTGGGGTTTATCCCAGGAATTCAAGGATTCTTCAATATATGCAAATCAATCAACGTGATACACCATATTAACAAATTGAAGGAGAAAAAACATATGATCATCTCAATAGATGCAGAAAAATCTTTTGACAAAATTCAACACCAATTTATGATAAAAACCCTCCAAAAAGTAAGCATAGAGGGAACTTACTTCAACATAATAAAGGCCATATATGACAACCTCACAGCCAACATCATTCTCAATGGTGAAAAACTGAAACCATTTCCTCTGAGATCAGGAACAAGACAAGGTTGCCCACTTTCACCACTATTATTCAACATAATTTTGGAAGTTTTAGCCACAGCAATCAGAGATGAAAAAGAAATGGATGGAATCCAAATCAAAAAAGAAGAAGTAAAACTCTCAATGTTTGCAGGTGACATGATACTCTACATAGAGAATCCTAAAGATGCTACCAAAAAAACTACTAGAGGTAATCAATGAATTTGGTAAAGTAGCAGGATACAAAATTAATGCACAGAATTCTCTTGCATTCCTATACACTAACAATGAAAAATCTGAAAGTGAAATTAAGGAAGCACTCCCATTTACCACTGCAACAAAAAGAATAAAATACCTAGGAATAAAACTCCTTAAAGAGACAAAAGACCTGTATGCAGAAAACTATAAGACACTGATGAAAGAAATTAAAGATGATACAAACAGATGGAGAGATATACCATGTTCTTGGATTGGAAGAATCAACATTGTGAAAATGACTATACTACCCAAAGCAATATACAGATTCAATGCAATCCCTTTCAAACTACCAATGTCATTTTTCACAGAACTAGAACAAAAAGTTTCACACTTTGTATGGAAACACAAAAGACCCCGAATAGCCAAAGTAATCTTGAGAAAGAAAAACGGAGCTGGAGGAATTCGGCTCCCAGACTTCAGACTATATTACAAAGCTACAGTAGTCAAGAGAGTATGGTACTGGTGCAAAAAGGGAAATATAGAGCAATGGAACTGGATAGAAAACGCAGAGATAAACCCATGCACATATGGTCACCTTATCTTTGATAAAGGAGGCAAGAGTATACAATGGAGAAAAGACAGCCTCTTCAATAAGTGGTGCTGGGAAAACTAGACAGCTACATGTAAGGGAATGAAATTAGGACATTCCCTAACACCATACACAAAAATAAACTCAAAATGGAGTAAAGACCTAAATGGAAATCCAGATAGTATAAAACTCTTAGCACAATATTCTTGTGCTTCTTACCACTTGTCCAATTGTCTTCTTCTGTGGTTTATATTTCAATAGGTTCTTCATTTCTTAGTAGTACTCTGGCAGCAGCTAGGTTCTTGTTAATGAGTTCATTTAGATGCATACTCTTCCTTTAGTTAACATGATCCTAGCTTTCTCTTTGTGAAGTAAATCTTCTAATTCTGCTTGTCTATATTGGTTGTTGGTGGTGCTAATACAGCTTCTTGAAATATGCTACCTGACAATTTTGGATTAATAAAGGTTGAATTGCATGTGGTGACACTTTCAGTCATATTAAAGCAGCTCATGTTTACAGTTTTAATATAGTAAGGGAATAGTCTGTCAGACTCCAAAGAAATTGTGCTTAATTTTAAGGCTTTCTTACTAATATCAACAAGGAAGATTTTCAAATAGTTCATTAGCATTGCATCCTGAAGCTAGTTATTTATTTAGATAGAGTACTAGAGGTGTCTGTATAGGTGACTTTTTCTCTGCATCTGGACTTGCTAACTTCTTCTTATCCTTTAGGATGCAATTCAGGCACTATCTTGTCCTTAAAGTCTTCTCCAAGCCTATGCTCAGGGTCAGGCGCCTCTCTTACACCATTTTCTACTGTCTGCCTCACCATAGCATTTGTTACACATGCCACGATTACGTTTACATGTTCGATAGCTTTGACCACTAGAAAGTAGATTCTTGAGTGACAATGGTATGTCTTTCTAATCTAGGGTCTCCAAAGCTTGGTACCTGATAAGCATTTAATAAAAGTTTATTGACTGAAGAATAGTGTGATTACAATTGTTTAAGCCTGTTTAGTATCTATGCCTTTTTTGTGTAGAATATTTATAAAGTATGTTTCTGATTATTGGGTGTTTTGGTAGAGTTGATTGGAAAAAACCTTATAAAGGAGTTTTTCTGGTTGCCAGTTAATCACTTTGGGTCTTTTTTCACCAAGATACTAAATTCTTCAGGTTAAGAGGTCGCCACTTTTCAGCCTAACTCTGTAAAATTATTCCCATAGTGCCTGTGTACTCAAATGATTGTGAATGGTTTCTTGGGTCTTAGAAGTTTTATGGTATTGAAGTGATAACTTATAACCTAAAAGCTGTTTTAAACATATAAAATCATATTATGTAGTTAATATAGAACTACTACTCCTCAGGAAATGGTATATATGTTTATAAGGTTGATGTCCTGAAACTATGTGTTTCCAATAATATAATGTATAAGACCCAAGTTACTGAATGCAAAAACTATATAAATATATGTTTGTGATATAGTATTGACCCATTAAACTAAACTCGTTTGGTAAGATTAAACCATTAACAGAAAAGGAAGTTTTAATTCTTTCATTTAAAAAAATACTGGCTGAGCTGGGTCTGCTGCTTATAACACTGAAGGGTAAGATAAGAACATTAGTTGAATACTTACCATATCAAGCATCTTACATATATCATCTAATTTAAATCTTACAATAAACCTATGATGCATAGATTACTGTCCCCATTTTATAGTTGAGAAATTTTAGCATCATAAAGGTTACATTTCTTGTTCAAAGTTGCAGATTTAGTCAGTGATATAGTCTGATTTTGAAACCAGATATGTCTGAGAATAATTGGTAATAGATTTGGTACAATAATTGCTCTTGGAACTTTAGCCACTGACCAGTTAAATTTATATACTAAAATTCCTTTTGATGATCTTGTAAAGAAAAGTAATACATTATTGTTAAAAGAGTTCACAAGTACTGTAAAGGAGATTATACCATTATTATGTATAACCTGGGTTTGTGAAGGTTTGTAAAGAATAATTTAACATATTTCTTTCATGTTTTTCAAATTCTTTTTTCTTTATGTTTTCTAAAGAAAATGGCTAAGTTAAGCACAAATACTGCTTTTCTTGTTGGTGTTTGTATGTGGATAGATTGAAGTCTCCAATTAGGTTTTTTTTTGTTTTTGTTTTTTTTTTTCCCTTGCGTTATGCGGGCCTCTCACTGTTGTGGCCTCTCCCATGCGGAGCACACAGGCTCCGGACGCGCAGGCCCAGCGGCCATGGCTCACGGGCCCAGCCGCTCCGCGGCATGTGGGATCCTCCCGAAACGGGGCACGAACCCGCGTCCCCTGCACCGGCAGGCGGACTCTCAAGCACTGCGCCACCAGGGAAGCCCGGTTTTTTTTTTTT
>NW_006772445.1:346550-388444 GCF_000442215.2 Lipotes vexillifer | reverse complement strand
GTATGTGGGCCTCTCACTGTTGTGGCCTCTCCCGTTGCGGAGCACAGGCTCCGGACACGCAGGGCTCACAGGCCCAGCCGCTCCGCGGCATGTGGGATCCTCCCGGACCGGGGCACGAACCCGCGTCCCCTGCATCGGCAGGCGGACTCCCAACCACTGCGCCACCAGGGAAGCCCCAATTAGGTTTTTTTTGAATATAAGTTTTTTTCCTCCAGTAAAATTTATCATGAGATAATATACAAAGAACATTTATACCATTCTTCACTTGATACATATGAAAAATGGAAAGTAAGAGGTATTTGATCAGATAATGTATTCCTGCTAACATTTTGGAAGCTTTTCTAATAGGATGTAAAGTTACTAAATGATAGGGAAAAATATCTTTCAATGAAATGTCTGAGGATGGATAACAGTGAACATTTTGTTTCTCTATGGAAAGCAGTTAACATTAATGCTGTATATAATGAATATTTCCAAAAGATGCTAAGTGAATGTAAATTAGCTATGACTACATAAAACGGTAAAGGTAGTCCTCAAGTTATAGATGGAAAACAATCTGTTGGATTAACCCATGTTTCCACAGCTATTAATGCCAGGGGGAGGGAGTCACACTAAGCACTAATAATTTACATCTCACCCCGATTTGCAATTACAAGGTTACCAGCCACCATCCCTCAATTATCCCTGCAAGTGGTACACCAATTGAATATGTCAAATAGGATTTGTAGAAGCAGTAGTAAATTTAAAAAAAATAAAAATGTAAATGAAGCTCTTTTGATCTGAAGAGGGGAGACCTAGTACTAGACCCATTCTTCAGGATTGATCCAGCAACAGTAATCCCAGTGGCAGAGCTGTACTTCATTTAAAAATTTTTTATTACTTATTTTTCTCTTGAAAATGTAAATTATTCACAACAACTTCCAAGGATATAAAGAGCCATATGCCAAAGTAAACCTTCCTCCTATTCTCTTGTTTCTATTCCCCAGAGGCAACACCATTACAGATTTTGAGTCTCTCCCCAGATTATGTGTTTATTTTAAATAAGGGAATTTCTGGAGTGCTCTGTAAAGTATATTTTCCCACGGAGCATATTAAATGCACTTTCCTGTTCTATCCTGCACCTTTGGAGTACATGTGGAATGACGAATTAAACTTGCCCAGCAATTATGTCATCACATGATTAATATGATATGTAAATTGTTAGCATCTCTGCCCTGTGTGGCCTCAGCTGCCTGGGAACTCCCATACTAGCAGTGGAATGAATGACAGGCCAGATCCAGTAGCGGGTGTTTAATTAACTTTCAGTGAGCTAACATGAGAAAAAGAATAAATCTTTGTACTTAATAAAGGCTCAATTTGCTTATCCTAGCATTGTATTACCTTTCTGGCAGCTAGGTGTTTCAGAAAGAAAATTTTGTGTATTTGCGTCTCCTTACATAGTTGTCACGTATGATTGAGGACCTTTATTTCATGAATAAAGAAATAAATAAAATTCATGAATAAAAAAATATTTTTATTCATGAATAAAAAAAAAAATCTTGTATTTAGGTTCCCTGGGAAGCAGGTCTGTCTCTCTGTGCCTTTCTAAGTCATCTTGGTGGCACTATAAATTCTTATTTTCTTAAACAACTTTATTGAGGTGTAATTGACATGCAATAAAGTCCACATATATGTAAAGTGCACAATTTGATAAGTTTTAACATAAATATAAATAATGAAACCATCACCACAATCAAGATAATGAACATATCTGTCACCCCCAAAAGTTTTCTAATGCTTCTTGTAGTCCCTCACTCCTGCCTTCCCCAGCCTGTACCTAATCACTAATCTGTTTTCTGGCACTGTAAATTAGCTGCCTTTTTAAAGAATGATACATAAATGGAATCATACTATATATTCTTTTCCATCTGGCTTCTTTCACTCAGCATAATTATTCTGAGATTCACCTATGTTGCTGCATGGATCAGTAGTTCATATTTTTTTCTTGCTGTGCAGTAATCTGTTGTACACTGCACTACAGTTTGTTTACCCATTCATTTGTTTAGGGACATTTGAGTTTGTTCCAGTTTTTAGCTCCTACAAGTAAAGCTTCTGTGAACATTCATGTTCAAGTCTTTGTATGGATATACTTTCATTTCTCTTAGGTAAATACCAAGGAGTAGGATGAATGAATCATACGATAGGTGTGTCTTTTATTTTTTAAGAGCCTGCCAAACTGTTTTTCAAAGTGATTGTACCTTTTTACATCCCCACCAACAGTGTATAAGAGTTCTAGTAGCACAACAGCTTGCCAGTCTTTGGTATTGTCAGTGTTTTATTTTTAGTACTTTTAGTAGGCGTATACTAGTAATATCTCATTTTTTTAAAATTTGCATTTCTCTAATGAGATTTGATGTTGAACACCCTTTCATGTACTTGTTTGCCATTTGTATTTCTTCCTTGGCGAAGTGTCTGTTCAAACTATCACTTTAATTAATTAATTCAGTTTTTTTTATTATTAGGCTTTGAGAGGTCTTTAGATATTCCAGATACAAGTCTTTAATCAGATCTGTGATTAGCAAATATTTTCTCAGGGCAAATATAGTTTCATTCTGTAGTTATGTTTTCATTTTTTTAATAATGTATTCTGAAGAGCAAACATTCTTAATTTTGATGAAGTCCAACTTATCAATTTAAAAAAATGTTATGGATTGTGCTGCTCATGTCATATCTTAGAACTCTGCCTAATTCAAGGTCACAAATATTATCTCTGATGTTTTCTTCTAGAAGTTTTATAATTTTAGGATTTACATTTAGTTCTATAATACCTTTTGAGTTAATTTTTATACGCAGGGTGAGGTATTGAGCAAAGTTTATCAGTTTGCCCCAGTACTACCCTGTCTTGATTACTGTGGCTTTATAACAATTATTGAAACCCCAAATCTAAGCCAACTTTTTCTTTTTCAAAATTGTTTTAGCTAATTTAGGTCCTTTACATTTGTACACAAACATTAGAATCAGTTTCTGAATCTCTATATCAAGGCATGCTATGATTTTGATTGGGATTACATTGAAACTATAAATCAACTTGGAGGAATTGACATCTTTCATTCCATGAACATAGTAAATTCCCCCATTTGCTTAGGTCTTCTTTAATTTCTCTCAGCAGTGTTTTCTAGTTTTCAATATACAGGTCTTTTACATCTTTTAAGATTTACTCCTAAGCATCCCTTATTTTGTGTTATTGTAAATGGCATTAAAATTCAATATCTGATTGTATATAGAAATGTATTTGTATATTTCTTGTATCCTTCAGCCTTACTAGTAGTTTTCTTTTAGATTCCATAGGGTTTTCTGTTTTTTTTTGTTTTTTTTGTTTTTTTGTGGTACGTGGGCCTCTCACTGTTGTGGCCTCTCCCGTTGCGGAGCACAGGCTCCGGACGCGCAGGCTCAGCGGCCATGGCTCACGGGCCCAGCTGCTCTGCGGCACGTGGGATCTTCCCGGACCGGGGCACGAACCCATGTCCCCTGCATCGGCAGGCGGACTCTCAACCACTGCGCCACCAGGGAAGCCCTCCATAGGGTTTTCTACATAGTCTTTATATCATCTGCAAATAAGGATAGTTTACTTCTTCCTTTTAAAATCTGTATACCTTTTATTTATTTTTCTTGCCTTCCTAAACAGCCTAGAACCTCTAATACAAATTTCAGTTGAAGTGCTGAGAGCAGTCATGCTTGCCTGCTTCTGGTCTGAGGAGAAAAGCATTCATTTTATTCCACTTTCAGCTCTAAAGGTACTTTCATTCTAGTTTGACAGTACTTTAAACATGTCATTCCACTGTCTTCTGACTTGCCTTGTATCTAACCTATAGTCATTTTTATCTTTGTTTTTCTGTACATATTTTGTCTTTTTTCTCTGACTGCTTTTAAGATTTTTCTTTATCACTATTTTAAGCAATTTGATTTTGATGTGCCTCACTAGTAATTTTATTTGTTTCTTGTGTTTGGGATTAATAGAGCTCCTTGGATTTATGGGCTTATAATTTTCATCAAATTTGGATATTTTTGAGTCATTAGTTCATCAAATATTTTTTCTCACCCCATCGTTCTTCTTCAAGGACTCTAATTACAGAGTCCTTATGTATATACTTCATAAGTTGTCTTACAGCTCACGGATGCTCTGTGAATTTGTTTTTAGTCTCTTTTTCTCTCTGATTCACTTTTGATGGTTTTCTATTGCTATGTGTTCAAGTTCACTAACCTTTTATTTTGTAATTCCAATTCATTGTTTGCCCCATACTAGTATTTTTTTTTTACCCTAGATATAGTGTTTTCATCACTAGAAGTTTGATTTGTATCTTTTTAATATCTCTCATGCCACTACATTTTACCGATGAGGAAACTGAGACACACAGAAGATAAGAAATTTGCCAGAGATTTCAGAGCTATTAAGAAGTGTATGCCAGGATACAAATCCAGGTAGCCTGATCCCAGAGACTTCACTTTTAATCAACAATTGTATTCTTAGTTTAAATGGTGTACCACTATATATGGTGTATACTAATCTTTTCTAAAGCATTTAGAAAAATGCTTGGTGGGTAAAAGGATACAAAAAATGTTCATGGTTGTTGTTGTAGTAAACTGTTGACAAGCTACAAAACTTCCTCAAGATAGAAAACTCAGATTACAATTCTTAAAAACTTTCCTGATCCTTCATCATGAACATAGGCATTTCCATCCTCTTTGTTCTTCCTTCTATAATAGAATTTTGTAACTGTATGTGTCCTTGAATAATGAATGGAAGGTAGGTTGGATGGTGGACCAAGTAAAGTTTTAGGGTACAGACATCCTGCTTGATGGTCAGTGGGTGAGGTGCTGCTGACAACCATCAGAGAAGAAGCTTACCGGATACCAGGAGGAAGGACATATACAATATCACGCCTTCACAGCACAGGGATTGTACCATGATGGTGACTGGGCAGTCTTCAAGGGCTACCTTGGCTCCATGAGGTTTCTAGAGTTGTTGCATATGGAGACACAACCCCAGAGGGTGCCATTCTTATCAGTATCTATGTGAGTAGTAACCCCCTAGAACTGTGGAGTTTACAACCATCAGAAGGGCATGCAACTGCCCTTTGATGCTACCAGGTAGATTACAGAATAAGATGATTTAAATTGGAATTCAGAAGAAAGCAGAGTGGCCTCTGCCTACTAATTTTTCTCATTGCAGCAGAATGTCTTGAGGTCTGGTTACACTATCTTAGGCTTTACCAAGGTATCAACTCTACATAGCCAACTTCCTCCCTTCCTGTTTGCCTGATTTCTTCTCCTTCTATCCTGGGGAACTTTTATTCTGTCTGTTTTGAGGGCAGGGAATTTAATTCTAACTCACTGGGTTTTTTCCTTGCCCTGAGTCCTGTCAGAGGGTAGACTTTTGAAACTAAAACATACTTATATTTTCTATGGTAATCAATCTTCCTTGAAGCTTGTATGCTACAAGATCAGATTATTGTGCAAATAGAGGGGAGAGCCAGAAATACTGGAAAAGGGGGAATTATCAGTTATTATTTCAAATATATCTGTCTCCCCAGCTAGACCATGAATGCCACAAGGAATTAATCCTCAAGGGTAAGGAGTATGTTTTTACAAACAAAGGGAATGGATTTGAGTGCCATACAGGTTTACTCAAGATAAATGGTCAGTTCTTTCCATTTCTCAGTAGTTGCTACTATGCTAGAGGAGACTCTATTCTATTCATGCATTCTGCACACTTTTATCCCTGAAAATTGTGTACTGGACTAATATAATAATTCACTTCTGTGCTACAGAGATGATTTATTTTATAAGGCTAATATTAGTTTCCCTAATTTTAGGAACTGGTATTTTGATTTTTCCCCTTAACCTTGATTATAGCATATTGTCTCATTGGGCAAGCCTCTTAGAATCATACATCTGAATTTTGAGAAGTGGGTAACCTATCTCATTCTTTGCTGTTAGATACCGGGATCATCACACTTTTCTTGTGTTAAAAATATCTATTCCATATTTCCAGAGGTGTTATTTAAAACACTACTGGAGAAGATTTAATGAGTTGGTATTCATTTTATCTTGTATACCTGGACTTACAGTTCATATCTAAAATGTAATTTAATGTAAAAAATGTACAAATTAGAATATATGAAAATTATAATGAGCAGCCATCATCTGCTGGCTACAAACACAAAGCAACACAAAAAAATTTCGCTTATTAATTTCAGTAGTAAGAATTGTGGATTCACATTCTGGAGACTCACTTACTAATTTCAGTTGTATAAGTTCATTTTGTGGCTTTGAGAAAATATTTAACTCCTCCTGTTTCTGAACCAAACTGTGTCCGCTTGCACACAGTAAAGCCCACCTACTGACACTGGGTTGTGGTGAAGGAAAGTGTAGTATTTATCTCAGGGCGAAGCAAGGAGTTTGGGACAGCTAGTGCTCACAAAGCCCAAACTCCACCATGAATTTTAGCAAAGCATTTTTTCTTTTGTGGGCTTTGAGAAAATATTTAACTCCTCCTGTTTCTGAACCAAACTGTGTCCGCTTGCACACAGTAAAGCCCACCTACTGACACTGGGTTGTGGTGAAGGAAAGTGTAGTATTTATCTCAGGGCGAAGCAAGGAGTTTGGGACAGCTAGTGCTCACAAAGCCCAAACTCCACCATGAATTTTAGCAAAGCATTTTTTTTTTCTTTTGTGGTACGCGGGCCTCTCACTGTTGTGGCCTCTCCCGTTGCGGAGCACAGGCTCCGGACGCGCAGGCTCAGCGGCCATGGCTCACGGGCCCAGCCGCTCCGCGGCATGTGGGATCCTCCCGGATCGGGGCATGAACCCATGTACCCCGCATTGGCAGGCGGACTCTCAACCTCTGCACCACCAGGAAAGCCCTAGCAAAGCATTTTTAAAGGCAAGGTGAGGGAGGGTATCCCAGGGTATGTGATCAGCTAGTGCACAGTTCTCTGATTGGTTGATGGTGAGGTCACAGGGCAGTGCCACAGAGGTTAACATTATCTATCAATCCTTAGGCACCAGTAGGCCTGGGGGCTATGAGCTCATGGTCATCAACTAGCTAATTTCTTCCATTTGATGGGGGTTTTAGCATCTATAAAACAACTCAGGAAGTGTGCATCAGATACTATTATCTAGGTAGTTCAGAGAGGAGCTACTGGATAGGATATGGGGGAGGGGTCTGTGCTGGGAAGGCCCCATCGGGTCCTGCTGGGTTACTTTTCAGATACCTGTTTTCTTGCCTTTATGGTGGGGGCATTGGATTGGATCAGTGGTGGGCTTGCTATTTTGCATGAATATTAATACAGGAAAAATTATCCTTTGACACAAATAAAATAGAAATTTTGTTATGTATTTTTACCAGAAAATACAATATTTGTGTAAGATTTCTTTTATTCTTTCTCTGTGAATAGTTTCCTTTTTGAATTAAATGTCAGAAAATGCAATAAAGCACTATCATGATAGAATGTCGAGACTAAATTAAAATTTGTGTTTGAAATTGGTATACTTTGCCTCCTTTCCAGCCTTCTAATCAACTTAATTGAAAATGTGGTTTATCACATAGGGACTCTCACTATTGTATTCTTCAAAACAAGATTTTCCCATTGCAAATGGAAAAAAAAAATCAGTGATGTTTTTAATCTTAAAAACATTGTTCCCTGGGCCTTTTATGTTGGAGTAGATGATTTTCAACAGCCACTTTCTCCTCTTGGCAGTGTCCACAGATGTAGTTTGTGTTTTATTTAGAAAACAGCCTGTCACACACACACTGCCACCTGCTGTCTTTTTCCTCCTGTATATTACATTGAGCAGATCATTTTTTACATTTTTTGCCCAGTGATTTCAATCAACTTATTCTTCTGTGGTAGTCAGACCCAAGGAGTAGAGATGCAGAACATTGATCAACAACTGATTTCTAAGGGCTGGAAAACAGTAAGCAGAATTTGACAATGTCCAAGCCTCATTCCTGAGCCACACCAGAGAGTTAGAAGGGACAAATGTCGTCTGTGGATTCCAGAATGCACATCAACACACTATCATCTCTAGGATTCCTTCCAGCTTGAAAATATCTTATTTCATTATGAAATACCAGACACAGGGTTTTTATTGTTGTTTTGTTCTTTAGATGTAGGCCCTTTATTTCCACCAAAATCCTGGATAATAAACCTATGGGAATCAAATTCACTCTCATTGGGTATTGTCTTAATGGTTCTGAAAAATTCTATCATTTTTGAGAAAATTGGGAAATATTATTTCAGGACTTCCAAGAAGTCTATTACTGGTTGACAGGCCTAACTAGCCCCAGAAATAGAATATCAAACCAGACTCCCAGTCCTAATTGAATTTGATCTAAAAAGGATTCAGCTTCCTTAGATTTAGACTTACATTTAAATAGGGCTTCAATGGGTTCATATAGGAAAAAAAAGAAAAAAAAAGTACCCAAATTTTATAACTATAATAAAACTACGGGGCTTCCCTGGTGGCGCAGTGGTCGGGGGTCCGCCTGCCGATGCAGGGGACGCGGGTTCGTGCCCCGGTCCGGGAGGATCCCGCGTGCCGCGGGGCGGCTGGGCTCGTGGGCCATGGCCGCTGGGCCTGCGCGTCCGGAGCCTGTGCTCCGCGGCGGGAGAGGCCACGAGCCGTGGCCACTGGGCCTGCGCGTCTGGAGCCTATGCTCCGCAATGGGAGAGGCCACAACAGTGAGAGGCCCAGGGACTGAAAAAAAAAAAAAAAAAAAAACAAAAAAAAAAACTACAAACAAAACATTTCTAACAGTAACTATTGGTCCAAACAATAATAGTATTTTCATGGCAATTGACGGTCTTACACAGATTTAGCAGTATTTAGAGGTACTGGTCACTGACACCAAATTCAAAGTATTTTTAATTGTCTGAGTTTTATAAGCTGAGAATTATTTATTGGCAGTCAATTAAGTTCACATTTTCAAAATGCATCATCATCTCACCCTGCTTGAGACTGATGTGGTACAGACACGTTATTTATAGGTGTACCTCATTTCATTGCATTCTAATTTATTGCGTTTTTTAATAAATTGATGGTTTGTGACAACTCTGCACTGAGCAAGTTGATTGCTCAATTTTCCAACATCATTTTCTCACTTCATGTCTCTGAGTCACATTTTGGTAATTCTCACAATATTTCAAGCTTTTTCAATAATTATTACATTTGTTATGATGACCTCTGATCACCACGATGATCTTTGATGTTACCACTACAACTTACTGAAGGCTCAGATGATGGTTAGCATTTTCTTTCTTTTTTTTTTTTTTTTGCGGTACGCGGGCCTCTCACTGTTGTGGCCTCTCCCGCCGCGGAGCACAGGCTCCGGACGCGCAGGCTCAGCGGCCATGGCTCACGGGCCCAGCCGCCCCGCGGCATGTGGGATCTTCCCAGACCGGGGCACGAACCCGTGTCCCCTGCATCGGCAGGCGGACTCTCAACCACTGGGCTACCAGGGAAGCCCAATGGTTAGCATTTTTTTAGCAATAAAGTATTTTTATTTTTTTAACTTTTTATTTTATATTGGAGTATAGTTGATTAACAATGTTGTGACAGTTTCAGGTGTACAGCAAAATGATTCAGTTATACATATACATGTATCTATTCTTTTTTTAAAATTATTTTCCCATTTAGATTGTTATATGATATTGAGCAGGGTTACTTATGCTATACAGTAGGTCCTTGTTGGTTATCCATTTTAAATATAGCAGTGTGTATATGTCAATCCCAAACTCCCTAACTATGCCTTCCCCCACCCTTACCCCTGGTAAGTATTTTTAAATTAAGGTATTTATATTGGTTTGTTTTTAGACATAATACTATTGCCACTTAATGGACTGCAGTATAGTGTTAACATAACTTTTATATGCACTAGGAAACCAAAAATTCATGTGATTCATTTTATTGCTATATTCGCTTTATTGTGGTGGTCTGGGACTGAATATCTCTGAGGTATGCCAGTATTCCCCGCACCTCATTTTATTTCTCTCTTAGGCACATAGGTAGACTACACTTCCTAGCCTCCCTTGCAGCTGGGGAGCATGGTCACATGATTGAGTTCTGACCAATGGAATGTGGGCAAAAATAAAATATGCTACTTATAGGCCTAACTGCATGAGGTGGAGCCCTAGATCCCCTCTGCTTAGGACTGTAAAGAGAATGAAAAATTAATTTTATGGTATTAAGCCAAAGAGATTTTTGAAATGTTTTTTATAGTAGTTAGCTTACCTTGAGCAATACAGCTTGCTCAATAGATATACCAATCTTCCTAAATAGTATGCCTACCATTCAGAAATCAACTGTAGGTTTTGAAGTCCAGGCTTAGGCAAAAGCGGTAAATGGTTTCACCTCATTAGACAATTATAGGATTGACTGTGGAAAGCTGAAAGGTTAACCTTAGCAGAATTTTGAGACTTCATTTAAGTTCAGTGGAAAAAAGAGCCCAAATTCACTAGTAATTTTTGTCTTGGGCAAAAGAGAGAATAGTGGTATGGATGCCATGTATTTGAAATCACTGGGTAAGACAATTAAGCCTTTTGAATGTACAGATAATGGAAAATCGTGAGATAAGCCCAGGTGCATTCAAAGTTACTTTTCTTATAATAATGACATAATTTACAACTACAACTGTTTAGTTATAGATTCAACTCTAAATCATAGCATAGTGCCTGGATCTTAAAGGCTATTTTGGTAAACTTTTGCCAAATGAATAAACAAATAAACAAATAAAAACTAAAGGTGTTTGCCTATCAAGAGAAAATTCTTTTGAAATAAGTTGCAAAGAAAGATTACCTATTCACACGTGGGTGTCAACTTTCTGATGTGCTATCAATTATTAAGATGTGAGCTCCATGAGGGTGAAGACCTTTGTCTGTTTTGGTCACAGATGTACACCTTACCCATGGAAGAGTACCCGATACATTGGAGGTGTTCAATTAAATATTTGTTGAACCAATCAAATGAGGTTTATATTAATTTTATTCTGGCTCTGATTTGTTTTCTAGCGACGAAGACCTTCTCCTACTGTGCTTATAGCTGACAGTACTTCGGTACTTGACACTACAGGTATTGTAGGCAGCCTGTTTCATTAGCTGTTTACCCATATCATAGGAAGGTATTATTCTTAACATGGAACAGGCTCTAGAATCATATTACAGAGGCTACCGCTTGTGCTTCTTAATCTCTGAAGTATTCAGTTCTGTAAGTAGAAAAATAAAGTATTTGGGTAACATTATGAAAATGCATTACTGGCTCTCCCTAGAAACTTGTGCTTCTGAATTAAATAAATAAATAAATGTGCAAAAAAATGCAAACACTCATACTGCCAGTGACTCATATTGCCTTATTCTATTAATTTCATAGTTCAAAAGCATTCTAAATGCACATTAATCTTTTTTTATTTCACATTGAAAAGAGTAATGAAGTTTCAGTGCTAAAATCATATGTGGGGCTGGCTTCATGGGCATGCAGTCTGAACAGGTTCCCTACCCTTGGTTAGTTCTTCTAAAATTCTTAATAAATTTTGTACAAACATCCTCACATTTTTCAATTTGCACTGCACCCACAAATTATGTACTGGACCTGATCATGTGGCATCTTCTAATACACACCTTATAGATAACAGGACATTCCTGACACAGAACAGGTGCCCAATAAAAAAATTGTTTTTTTTGAGTGCATATATTAGTGAATTAAAACATTTTGATAGCATATCATAAAAATACAAATACTTGTATCTAACTCTTAAGCAGAAGAATTTCTTATTCAAACTAGAAAATGGAAGCAGAAAGAGTGAGAAAAGGGCAATCAGCAGTTCTCTCCCCTCCAAATCCATGAGAGTAAAAAGCTGAACATAAGTTCACAGCCTACAAACCCAAGTAAAATAAAATAAATCATTACTTGTAAGAGTAAATTATTATCTTTTAATTTTTGGTATTGTTTAAGGAGCATTTGGTATAATATGCTCAGAAACATTCAAGGGTTTATTAGTTAATCCATTGAAAATCATTTTCTGCTATCAAATTTAGACCATCTCCTTTTAATTTCAGTGAATATTATTTCTCTTCTGTTATGATACATTATGAATAGTAATACTGTTACTTGGGAATTTTATAGACCCCTTTTCTCTATGAAGCTCAGTGTTTGAAAAAATCATCTTCCTAACCTGCCCAGTGTTTGACAGCATATTGGCAGAAAATAAACCTGAAACTTGGAGGGCTGACAGATCAATAACAAGAATGAAAAGAAACCTCAAGTTTTTCGATCTAACCCCAGAAAATTAGATTCACTATGTAGATGTGTTATCAACACAATATCATACATTATTTTATGCAAATTATAGTTCATACCAAATAGGTTAAAAGTTGGCATAATCATCACCAAATACTTTGCACAGTCATTGAGTAGAGCACTGATCTAAATGTCATGGATTTGTTTAGCTTGGGATGTGGTCTATTTGATGCTTATTCAGCCACATGGAGACTGATAGCTCTGCGATTTCGTATTTGCTGCTGCATCTATTGAGACGACTTAGGTAATGGGTTTGGTCACGTCTCAGACCTATTATTTTTGTCTAGTATAGAAGCACATTTCTGTAAAAGCATGGTTGTGTACATATGTTTAAGCACTAAATTTAGGTTTTACATATTTAACTTCGCAGAAATTTGACTAAAGCTAAGAAAGATGTATCTGATTACTTTTGTTAGATGCTTGTTGATAAATTGTGTTCTCACTAGAGAGCTATAATTTCTTCTGGAAGAAGTGAAAGATGTCTTCAATCCTTGACTTGATGGCTAGCCTAATAGAAAGTTCCCAGTCCATTCTACTGGCAGACATTATACTTTCAGAAAGTACCAGTTTCAAATAAAGTTGAAATATTGGCATGCTGGCTGACATTCACTACTAATTTCACTTTTAATGGAAAAAAATTTAACTAAAATGAGATATTGATTTGATTTGGAAACTATATTTCCTTGGAAGAGATTTGTCTCATTTATCACAAATTAGAAGTTATTTGTCTGGCTGCTACACCTATCAATTTCCTTTCTAATGTTTCAGAAAAATTAATCAAATAAGAATGTTAAGTTTCAAGTTTGTTATACACTTTAATGAGTCATTAAATATATCTTTTATTTGAGGTTTTTACTACTGTAAACAAGAAAATGAAAAAACTGACACATATCTAAAATTTTTAAATATTAATGCAATTAAATTTTTAATATTTTATTTTGAAAATATGTATATGTTGTTTTCCTCTTATTCTTGCCTTATTTTTTATTACATTATCATTGATCTTAATACTCAATATTGCTTCAAAAATGTAAAAAAAATTATCTTTATTCTTACTTGGCTCTATGTTTATTGCTTTATAAATATATTAAGTAATGGCATTATTGATTTCTAAGGGCTAATAGGAGTCAGTTTGGGGCACTAATTCTATATCAGAAATAGAACCTAAAAAAGAAAAGTGGGACTAAGAATCAGAAAAGAGAGCAATATGGTATTATATTAGATTTTGGAGAACTCTTGCCATGGACTGAACCTTCAGACACTGACTATATAATGATTCAGTGACATTTCTTTTCATGGAAACAAAGGATAATAATATGGGACAATTATTCTTAAGCAAGGTAGGCCAACATAACTCCTTCCTTTCCTGTGATATGTCTCCAAATATACATTAAGGGATAAGAAATCCTTTTATGAAACTCCTTTTTTTTTTAACATCTTTATTGGAGTATAATTGCTTTACAATGGTGTGTTAGTTTCTGCTTTAAAACAAAGTGAATCAGCTATACATATACATATGTTCCCATATCTCCTCCCTCTTGTGTTTCCCTCCCACCCTCCCTATCCCGTCACTCTAGGTGGTCACAAAGCACTGAGCTGATCTCCCTGTGCTATGCGGCTGCTTCCCACTAGCTATCTATTTTACATTTGGTAGTGTATATATGTCCATGCCACTCTCTCACTTCATCCCAGCTTACCCTTCCCCCTCTCCGTGTCCTCAAGTCCTTTCTCCACGTCTGCATCTTTATTCCTGTCCTGCCCCTAGGTTCTTCAGAACCTTTTTTTTTTTTTTCAGATTACATATGTATGTGTTAGCTTACGGTATTTGTTTTTCTCTTTCTGACTTACTTCACTCTGTATGACAGACTCTAGGTCCATACACCTCATTACAAATAACTCAACTTTGTTTCTTTTTATGGCTGAGTAATATTGCATTGTATATATGTGCCACATCTTCTTTAACCATTCATCTGTCGATGGACACTTAGGTTGCTTCCATGTCCTGGCTATTGTAAATAATGAAGTGTCTTTTCAAATAATCTCACTGGTTTACCCTTCTGATAAGTATGTTCCTCTAATTTGTTTAGGGAGAGATTAGGTCCTTTGCAAAAATAGTTCAAAAGAAAAATGTGATGTTAGTCTCCATGGGTCAAGTTCTAGTGGGATTTTATCATGGTGGAGTATGTAATTAATTTTAACAAGGCCCCTAAATCATATACCAGGAAAAATAAAAGATTCAACTTATTCTTTTGTTCCTGAGCAGGAACTATTGGTTAAAAATTCCTCAGAGTAGCTCAGCTATAGTCAGGAAATCCCCTCTCTGTCATCTATCCTTAATCACCAAGCTAGAAACATCAGCTTCAGGGCTCAGAACCATTTGCATCACTAATGTTTCCCATGTTTAGGCAGAAAATTCAAAACAGTGTGTATGTGTGAAAACTCAGTATTGTTTGGAATGCTCCATTTCATAAGAAAGTCAGCATATGCAAAACACTTTACCAGTTTTATCTTTTGATTATCCTGAAATTACCATCTCATTATTATTTTACAGATTGGAACAGGGACTCTTCCCTTCCTTACCAAGCTCAGTGGAGTCACATGGAGGTTGAGGATGTGGGGTGGTGAAGGGGTTTCAGGAGCCAAAGGCTGAGTGACGGAGGCTGTGGACAGGTGGAGAGCTGTATGACCAAATGACATCACCCATATCACAGCACTCATCAACAATATTTGGCAAAGGGTAATACTTCAATGAACTTTTCTTCAATGCCTAAATGAGATTTTACTGGGGTCTCTGGGGAAGCATTCAGTAAACAGTACCCTTCGCCCTCACCAGGATTCTGAAAAAGTTGAGGGAAGAAAAGTAGCAAAGAAGCTTAACATCTCTTTTTTTTTTTTTACTGAGAGTGGCTAGCTTGAGCATGTGACTTTAGTTTTGGTAACCAAATCAGTTCAATAATTCTGAAGTTCAGATGGATTAGATTTCTTTGCCCAATCAAAGGACCAGGGCAGACAGAGACTCAGAGACTCAGAAGAGGGGCAGAAATCATGTTCCCCGTGAGCAGCTTACTTCCTAGAGGAAGAAGGATGACACTCACCGTTGCATATACTCCAGTTTGTTTTACCCAAATTTACCAAACAGATCTATCTCCATCTTCTCAGGGTGGATTGAATCAAAGGTAGAGAGTGGCCAGGCCTGTGCTAAAGAACAATCTGTCCTCATTGAAAATTCATGCCATGGAAATTAGGTCATGTAATGACTAAAACCACAAAAAATGCAATGCTCAGCTCTTACAATGTTGAATACTTCAAGTAGAGCCATCATTTGTGACAGGCATGTCACAAAGTAAACTGCTTGTCAATTCCTGTTGGGGGGAGGGAAGGATTGGGCGTTTGGAATTAGGAGATGCAAACTATTATATATAGGATGGATGAACAACAAACTCTACTGTGTAGCGCAGGGAACTATTATATTCAGTGTCCTGTGATAAATCATGATGGAAAAGAAAAAAAAATCCTGTTGGGGAGACATTCTTTTCTTCTAAAATTTATTTATAAAAGGAGGATATAACAGACCTTCTATGACAAAACAGGGTTTGATTTTATAGGAAAGGCATTGGGTATTTATTAAAGAATTTTTAAGTATAGAGGTAAGAAAAACAGATTTGACTTTTAGAAAGATCATTCTGAATGGCATACGCCATAGAGGATGAATGGGGATGGGGTTTGGGGGAAGAGAACAGAGATGAAAAGCAGAAAAGTCATTTAGGAGCGTTCCCCCAATGTTAGTTAGAATTGTGAGGGTCTCAACCAATAAAATTGCTAAAAGATTAAGAAAAGTATGCCTATTTGGGCATCCACAATGTAACTATAGGATAATGGCATCAAAATCAACTCACACAATTCATTGTGATTTTTTAACCTATGCTCTCAGTCTTTTGTTGTACGTATAGATTAATATTAAAGCGTGACTATTTCTATGGCAGCTTCGGTTCCCTGAATAAAAGTAGCTAAAGAAAGAAAAATGATCCAGTGTACTTCAGAGTACTGTATAAGTGGGTGACTAAGAAGCATTGATGTAGCAAATATTTTTAATCCTTGCTTTGACAGGTGTAGACAGTTGACACATGAATTTCCTGTGTTGTCTCATCTGATGTGATTCTTAGAGTGATGTGTTTTGTCTAGAGCCCTCAATTTAGTTATTGCCTGCAATCATGACACCTATCAGCAGACATTGATGGACACATTAAACAAATTATTTTTCCTAGAGAAAGCACTTCAAATTATTGTATTTGTTAATGCATAAGTGCTGTTTTCCTAAATTTTAGAAAAATAAATGGATGACAGTAGACCACATTCAATTTTTAAGCATTAAATTTAATTACATTTAACAAAAGTGCAATCCTCTGAAATAAAAGGAATTGTGAAAATATCTGAAGCAAAAGACTTCAGATAAATGCTTCTGTACCACAAGAAAAATTGATTGGGTCTTTAAAAATCTCCCTAAAGCTAAAGAAAAAAAAGAGCACTCATTTCTTTCTTTATTTATATTTAATTACATGTTTCCACTTTAGACAATTCTCCTACTTCCTTGCTTGGCTTACATGTACCTTGCCTTTTCTTCCTGAATCCCTTAGGATTTGTTTTGTAATCCTTGTAACTGTATAACTTCCTCTAAATATATCTTGATGTTGCTCATTTTGCATAAAATATTTTTGTCAAATTTCCCAAGGACTCATCCTAATTTTGACAACCATCTACTTTTTTCCCTTGGTACATGGTGAGTCATTTCAACCTTCAGTTTTAATTTTTATCTCAGTAATGTTTTCCTCTATGATATATTTGAAAGTTTTCCCCTGTTACACTTGTTCTGTTCTCTGCATTATGAACACTAGGTATATATCAGAGAACTTTATCTCCTTTCCTATCTGTCATCTTCTTTATAATTTTTATTTTATTTTGTGTGATTTTTATGCTTAGTTTTTTTTCCCTAGCTTTTTTCCCCCTATTTTTGAGCACCATCAGCTCAGTTTTTCATCTTAAAATATCATGCTTTATTTTAGAATTACAAAAAATATTGAATAATTTGTCTAAACTCTTTATCTCTATATGGATTTTTCATCTCTCTCTTTCTTTTAGTCATTTTTGTAGCTTTTGTCTATAAATCCTAGAAGAATTCATTTCTGTTTGTTACTCATTTTTGATGAGACCAGTTATCTGCTGAGAAAATAATGGAGGAAGGTATGGAGGAAGAGGCTGCTGGAGAGACATATGCATTTAGAAGTGAGCCTTCTGTTGTACTGTTCTTTGACCAGAAGGGGAAGTTGTTTCCCTGACTGTGTGAATGTGACTCATGGCTCATTGATCTCTTTTCTGTCTCCTTGGTTTCACCTACAGTGCAGTGTTGTCTACATAAAAGACCTTCAAATACTTTATGAAATAAACATTTTAAGGCCAAAGAAGATTAGGTATTACTTACATTGCTCTTAACCATTAATTTCAAACATAGACATACAATCACACAACGATTGTATCATGGCTCACAGCAAGGTTGGATGGAAGAAATAGTGGCAGTTGGAGGAGATGTCAACGTATTTTCTAATTGTTACACCATTTATAGATGCATATTTCTCCAAGTTGCTGCGTAGAGGCTTCTTTTCCTCCATTCAGTTTAGGAAGAAATCTTTCACACTGACTGAAGAGAGATTGTGACTTGGATGCCTAGTCCCCCTTCCCAGGGCTTGATTTCTAGTCTTGTGTAACTTGTAGTTAATGAAGTCACACATCTGAGACCAGCAGTGCCTAGCAACCACATTGCTCTTAATTCCCAGAGAGCCTAACATTCTCAGAGCTGGCAAGACAAACTAATAATGGTCTGCTTTAGATTCAAGACCATCACGAACTTGATTGACATCTTGAAGGAAGTGAGAGGAAGCCAAAGATCCCAAGAGGTAAAGACTGCGATTGTCTTTCACTGCTCTGGCAGGAAAATTTCTCCTCCTGAATGGTCAAGTTACTCCTGAGTTGTCATGACAATCAAAACTCCCTTTAAAAGAAGTTGTTTGAGGAGATCATATTCTTCAGTCTAGCGTTCTTTTCTCTCATTTCCACAATTACTAATTAAATGTTGGGAAAATGTCACTAGAGAAGCAGCATTGCTGGATAAAAAGCCTAGAGAGTGACTTCTCCAGGAAACAGTTATTGGCAGCTTTATAAGGAAGAGAAATTTATTTTTGTTTCCTGCCAATAAAAACAATATTTTGTCAATTGTGGAAAAATTTGTCAATACCAGAATGTATAAAGAAGAAAAGAACACTTATGCATTATCTCACTCTTTAGAAATACTTTATCATTTTGATATGTTTCTGCTCAGCCTTTTTGTATGTGCATATGTGTCTTTTACATTGAGATTATACTGTCTGTACAATTTTGAATTCTGTTGGCTTTTCCACCAAACATTATATCAGAAATGTCTTCCCACATTACATGCTTTTAGGAAACATAATTTTTAATCACTGAGTAATATTCTGAATAACTGGAGATATCATAAATATATTTGATTCCCTTATTGTTGGATATTTATATTACTTCTAGTATTTTTGTTATTATAAATAACATTACAATAAAAAATTGGGGGACATAAATATTTGCCTGAATTTTTTCTGGAGGCAGATTTTGGACTTACTGGTTCAAGAAGTATAAATATTTTAAGCCATTCTGGCAAATATTTATTATTCAGGCTTGACAGACATTCATTTCAACTTTCTAACTTGTCCTATGATTTAGCATTTATTATTAGAAAGATTTGTATGTCCCTATGTCATTAGACTTCCATATATTAGGCAGTTCATTGGTACTATTTAGAGATATGTGTGTGCATGTGCCTGAATGTGGATGTATGTGTACATGTAATGACAGCCAGTGTTTGTGAAACTGTTTTTCATGAAACATTAGTTCTGTGAGGTGTTAAAGCATGTGCTGAGGGGCAAAAATAGCTTATGCTCAAATAATGCATGAGTACTGTTCTCACTGCTCTTTACATTTTCTCCACCAAACTACTCACCCATGGCTAATACCAGCCCCAAATGAGCATCAGTGAATTACATGGAACTGAAACAGTCAGATTCTCTGGTTTAATACCAGCAAACAACTGTGCCACGGGCCTGGCAATTCTGCCTTTCAAATACGGAATCTTTTTCAGAGTCTATAGAAAGTCTGATGGCAAACAAAAGTTTTAATGCTCTCTGCCTCATCTTGTGTGGACAGAGACATGGGATGAAGATAAATGTGTATGAAGGCTTCTGTAACCCTTTCGTGTCACAGAAGGGAATGTGGCCTACTGAGATTAACTGGCTCCAATTCCAAAGGCCTGGGGACTTTAGTTGAGATACAGAGACTCTCAGGGTGTTTTCTTCATATTCCTTTTCACGTATTAACTAGGAAAGAACCACAACTCCACCTAAAGTAAAACAGATATTAATCAGTGGTTTCACAATTATGTTTTCCCACATAGTAGAAGGGATTTTCATTCTATGCAGATAGGAGAGAAGATCAAGGGTGCCATCTGTTAATTAGAGAAGTTTTTTTTTAGTAATATTTTAACCTCTTTTTGTTTTTCTGAAATGATGCAGTTGTACATATTTTGATGTGAGTATACTTAGGTGTCTATTATATAGTTCAATGGTTAGAAAAGGTGGCTGTTGGCAGCTATGATATTCTTATTTCTTTCCTCAGGGGACCAGTTGGAGGCATTGTTCTTGGTTATTTATGAAAATTTTACATTCATGGTGGCTGCCAAGAAATGAAGGACATAATTATTTACGAGAAAACCTATTGAATACTTGTGACTCATATTGTTTTATACTTCCTCAAAGGAAAAGTTGACTATTCACTAAATAATTTAATATTATACTCATTATAAAAAATACCATAAAATTAATAAGATCTTTGTTTTAACCAGCCATACTTCTTACTTATTTAAGATACATTTACATTAGCTGTAGAACCTGAAAAAAAATTTTTTTGCAATGCAAATTAATTTCTAGGAAGCTCAGGCATCAGGGAATAACAAGGAGGTGAATAGAAGTGCCATAAAAAGGAAAACTATAGTAGAGATGATGGAAAGTTCTCAGAGAAAAAATATAGGAAAAGGAATTATGCTCAAAATTTGAGAAGGTTCTTCCCTTCATAGGAATTAGTTTCCCTTTAATTTTCACTCTTGATCCTATATCTGCTTTTTGGAGCTCCATGGAATTGGTCTAATTCATCTCCCAATAATAGCCCTTCATCTGTTAGAACAGCCATCATTATTTCCAAGAGTGCCTAGTGTTGTCCATTCACATTTGCATTCACATATTTCTTGCGATATCATGTACACATACATATGAAATTTGTCATGTATATTTGTATACACTCTCAGTACTGCATGCTTTTAGCCAAATGATATTGTTTTTAAGTAATTATTCTTGGAAATAATTTTTAAGCCTTGGTCAAATCTTCCCTTTTCTCTTTTGGCCCTTCTCAGTAATTAGGAGGACATAGATGTATTTACATGTTTCCACCCACTGCTGAGAGTCAAGGGGTAGTTATAGGAATCTGGAATAGAAATTCTCCGAAAGGCCCTTTTTCTCTGATGGGCCCTGGAAACCAAACTGTTAACCCTCCTCCTCAGTCCTGACAGGCGTCTTGACTCATGAGGTCCCCTTCTGGTATTTGAGAACTGCCAGGATCCAACACCATTATCAGTTCTGTTGGGTTTACCTATTTTTAGAAATGCCTGAATACCCAGCATAGAGATATAATGCAAGACATGCTTCTTTGTAAATCCTTCTACATATGTGGGCAATTCAGTTCCCAGAGGCTCAGGTAATAATTATGGTTTTGGGGAGGCCCAGCCCTATCAAGTAGGGATCAACTCTCCTCTCCCTTACCCACTGCTCCCATTTTCTTATACTAAACTCATTCACAATTTTCAGACATCTCTGGATTTTATAAGA
Source organism: Lipotes vexillifer (assembly GCF_000442215.2). Taxonomy (NCBI): domain Eukaryota; kingdom Metazoa; phylum Chordata; class Mammalia; order Artiodactyla; family Lipotidae; genus Lipotes; species Lipotes vexillifer. The sequence continues at coordinate 367,118 of NW_006772445.1, read as the reverse complement.
GTGCAACTGGTGCGGATCTTTAAGACAGGTAGTTTTTGAAGGAAATTTTAACTCCTAACACTTTTTTGAAGTTAAATAATACATGTAAGGCACAGAGATTGTTTTTGAATAATTTATGTATAAATATTCAAAAGGAAGAGCTCATTTGCATCAGAAGTAGAGGTCAGTGATAGCTCTAACACCAGTGAATTTAAAAATTATTAAGAAATTACCAAGAGAAGACATATTTACATTTTGAGAAATGGAATTTAGAGAATCAAGGTGTTTGGGTCAATTTTATGTGATTGCAGTTATCAATCTACTGTAATCTTATAAGTAACTCTATGTACAAAATATTGAGAAGGCTGAATATGTAGCCCAACTTAAAAAAAGGACACTTATGTAAGGATGTATCAATGGCAACCTTGTAGCACCAATGGCAACTTCCTTACTGACTCTTGGATGTATGGTTTTTAGTGGTAAGCTAATTCTCTTCACTCGTGGGAACCGTGAAGGTAGTCCTCAAGATATCTTAGTCCTGCTCCTAGAAGTCTGGCAGTCATGGGAGAGGCTGCGTTGAAAAGAAGTTAAGACCACAGATCATGGAGCCAGACTGGATTCAAATACTGGTTCAGTTACACATTAGTTGCAAGTCTTTGGACACCTAACTTAGCCTCATATTCATTTAAAAATAGTGCTAATAATAGTCCCTATCTCACAGGGTTTTGTTATGAGAAGTTGATGGGTTGATATTTGTAAATTACTACAATATTGCCTGTAGTTAGTGCTATATAGACATTTACAAAATAAAATAAAATGAGAAACTTTTTGTCTGAAAAAGCCGTGAGTGTGATGACCTGTTGCTTCCATATGATATCATAAAGACGTTTTCTCTAGTTTTGTGTTCAAGTTGGCAAGTGTGATTTTGTATTATAACTTAAATCTCTTCCACTGAGTTATAGCCACTGGGAAAAAGTTCTTCTCTTGGTCTCATTATTATATCAAGGAAGAAACTGACAGAGAAGGGATTCAATGGACAGTGTTCAAGAGAGCTGAGGTTTGGCTTAGAGACACCAGTATACGTGTTTGAAAATTAAAGACTAATATATATTGAGTTTTTTTTGAGGGGGGCAGGAGATTTTATGGTGCCAATACTCAATCTGATTATTTTTAACTGGTTATCTGAATAAACTAAGTAACTAAATTGACTTGGTTATTTGGGGGATATGCAGAAAATGTTATAATCAGCCAGTCCAACAGCAGGGTTGGAAATAGATATAAGAATTTTTTTTTTTTTTTGCAATACGCGTGCCTCTCACTGTTGTGGCCTCTCCTGTTGTGGAGCACAGGCTCCGGACACGCAGGCTCAGCTGCCATGGCTCACAGGCCCAGCCGCTCCGCGGCATGTGGGATCTTCCCGGACTGGGTCACGAACCCATGTCCCCTGCATCAGCAGGCGGATTCTCAACCACTGCGCCACCAGGGAAGCCCAGATGTAAGAAATTTAAAAATCAAATTCTGTCTTGAATATCTAGAGTAGTGATTTCCATTTCAAGGTTTTGTAATTTATAATATTTAGATCTGCAATAAAAATATAAATATAACCTTTTAGAAAGATATGAATAGAAAGTGGGGGGGAATGTGTGCTGAAAGTCTGAGGCATGAGGAAAAGCTATTGGAGATCTTGTATACTTAGCATTTTCTACATAAAACATTGCCTTTAAATTATATTGACCTTCTCTCAAAGGTACATGTACTTTGAGGAGTGGTCCATTGCAGTGATGATCTAAGCCTCTTTTCACTTTGCAAGTAAGGAATTTTTTCTTTCTCATAAGGTCTACAGAGCCTCACTTTTTAAATTAAACATGCTTCATCAGCCTTGAAAAACACTACACTCAAGAGAAATGAAGGAGGTCAGAGAAGGGGTAAAAAAAAAAGAAAAAAGAAACACAACAAAATAACTACACTTATACCAAAAACAAAACAAACACAAACAAGAGACCAATAAAATTCGATTCATTAGACTTTGTGTTTCTACTCTTCACAATGACCATACAAGGAATGGGGTATGTGATAATTAAGAAACAAACTAATAAGAATTAGTAGAATATAGTCCTGGCCCTGAAAAAAGAAATCTTCTAATGTAGTCAAGGAGGCTGGCATACAAAATTAAGAGTGCCTTGTGATACATTCTGCAATAAAGCTACATACCAGGGACCAGGATAACCACAGAGAACTGAGCTAGGCTTTACAGGGGAGGAAGTATTTGAGCTGGACTTTATAAGATGATGTATATCAGGAATAGGTAGAAAAAGGGAAGGATATGTACACAGGAAAGAGATGCAAAGAGCGCTGGATATATGTGAATGATGATTGGCTCAGTTTTTAAGGAAGGCAGAGGCTGGGAGGGTAATGGAATATGTGGCTGGTAAGGTAGGATGGGGGTAGAGTATAAATATTTATGTATTACCATACTAAAAAATTTAAAACTCATCCTAGAGGCAGTGGGAAGGCCATAGAAGTTTCTTATCACATAATTATGTGGTAGAAAGTTCAAGTTGTAGAGAATTAACTGGTATTTTCCCTATAATGCCTCTCAGACTTTTAAGGTGGCCATGTTTGTTTCAAAAAATGTTTTTCATACTTAAACTGCCAAAGAGCATAATAGGGTATTGTTTGCAGGCTGCATTTGAAAAGATCATTTAAGATAATTTTACACATGTGTAAATATAAATTTTTTTTCTTTGCTCAATACTAAGAAAAATGGGACTCCCCTGGCAGCACAGTGGTTAAGAATCTGCCTGCCAATGCAGGAGACATGGGTTCGAGCCCTGGTCCAGGAAGATCCCATATGCTGCAGAGTAACTAAGCCCATGTGCCACAACTACTGAGCCTGCTCTCTGGAGCCTGCACTCTGGAGCCTGCGAGCCACAACTACTGAGCCTGCGTGCCACAACTACTGAAGCCCGTGCGCCTAGAGCCTGTGATCCGCAGCAAGAGAAGCCACCACAATAAGAAGCCCATGCACCGCAACCAAGAGTAGCCCCTCCTCTCTGCAACTGGAGAAAACCAGCTCCCAGCGGTGAAGGCCCAACACAGCCAAAAATAAATAAATAAGTAAATAAATAAATTTATTTAAAAAATACAAAGAAAAGTGATGTTGGTAGTTTTCTAAAATTTTCTAATTTAAAAAAGTACGTTATAAATAAGTTCAGATATATTCAAGGAACTTTTTCTCTACTTTTAAAAACATTTGCTTTTTTTTCTAGAAGAAGAAAATATTGTTTATCTATCTTTGCCAAATCTCTTAGAACTCTAAGACAAGAAAAATGATAATTCATCTCCTTCCTACTGACTATTGTACTAACATCCTGACATTTCTTCTTGCATCATTTGGTTTTAGCAATCTGTGGTTAATAAGAATCCTACAAGCTTCTTTGCCAAGATGAAATTATAAGTTTTGATTCATTTCAGGAGTAAGTAGGTAGGGAGTTAGACTTACGTTTTCATCCTGTCTCCATTTTCCTGAGTTTTACTTATGGCAAATCATAAGTCCCTTATTGTACCCTTTATTGTATCCTAAGTAATTCTCCATAGCTGTGCAATTGAGCTTATAGCTAAGTTCAAGTCTTTTTCTGATCTGCCAATGGCTCTTATTTGATGATGCTTATGTCATCATTTTAAGGCAGTTCCAAAGCAATCGAGAAGCTGGTGATCCTATTAGAAGATATCACCTGACTATCTAGAGTTCACAGGACAATGATTTAAAGGAATAGTAGTGCTATACGTAGATTTCTGTTAATTATAGACTATCAGGGTATCATATTCAAGGTTGAGCAAATATCTCATGATATGAATGCACAATATGACTCAGAAAAAAATGCAAAAGAAAAGGTAATTAGTGAATTACTTTTTCCCCTGGAAAATTCTTAATCAACTTTTTCAAGATATAATTTACAACACAATAAAATTCACTAATTTTAAGTTCATGAGTAGATGAGTTGAAAAATGCATATGCTTGTGTAAGCACCACCAAAATCAACCTAGAGAACATTTACCTCACCTCAAGGCATTCTTTCATGCGTTTTTTCACTTATATGTCTACTTTCAGTTCTAGTCAACCACTATAACTAATCACTATAGATTAAATTTACCTTTTCTAGAATTCCCTTTAAATGGAACCATAGGATGGTTCTTTGTGTGTGTGTGTGTGTGTGTGTGTGTGTGTGTGTGTGTGTGTGTGGTACGCGGGCCTCTCACTGCTGTGGCCTCTCCCGTTGCAGAAAACAGGCTCCGGACGCGCAGGCTCAGCGGCATGTGGGATCTTCCCGGACCCGGGCACGAACCCGTGTCCCCTGCATCGGCAGGTGGACTCTCAACCACTGCGCCACCAGGGAAGCCCGATGCATATTCTTTTGAGTCCAGCTTCTTCTACTTGGTCTATTTTTGAGATTCATCCACGTGTGAATCAATAGCTTCTTCCTATTTATTCCTGGGTAGTATTCAATTTTATGGATATACAAAAATATGTTTACCTATTCACTTATTAATAGATATTTGGGTTACTTCAAGTTTACCATTACAAATAAATCCTCTATGAACATGCACGTATAATTCTTTGTGTGGGCACAAGGTTTCATTTTTCTTGAGTCAATACCTAGTAGTGGAATTGCTGTATCATCTGGTGTTTGTTTAATTTTGTGAAAAACCACCAAATTATTTTCTAAAGTAGTTGTAGCATTTTATGCTTCCAGAAATGTGTGACAGTTCCAGTTGCTCCACATCCTTCACAATATTTGCCATTATCAATATTTTTAATGTTAGTTATTCTAATATGTAGTGATATTGTATTTTTAAATTTGCATTTCTCTGAAGGCAAATAATATTGAGTATGTTTTTAAATGCTTACTGGTCATTTATATTTGCCTGATTTTCAGTTAGGTAGTTTGTCTTTATATATATACATATATATGTGTATATATATAAATATATATATAAATAAATATATATTTATATGTATACACATATATATGTGTATATATATATATATATGTCTTCCTGCTAATATGAACTACATCCATTGATTTTCCAATATTAACCCACATGTACATTCCTAAATGGGATTAACCCCATTTAGTTATGATTTTATTCTTTTTAATTATTATAATTTTATTTGCATATATTTAAAAAAGATATGTTCATCTATGTTTATGAGAACTAATAATCTGAAGTTTTCTTTTCGTATAATGTCTTCTGATTTTGTTATCATAGTAATGCTGGCTTTTGAGTTTAGAACAGCTTTTAATCGATGCCTAGTTTAGACCTACTACTAAGGCATTTTCCTTCCACAGTTTCTGTTGAATGCCCAGGTATTTAAGGACTCTATTCTTTGGCTAGTATGAACTCAAATATCTCCCAGTCCCATATGAGCTCTTGTTCAGATCTCAGCCCCCAAGTTGCTTTTTGTCTTGACTTGTGGGTTTCTAAACTATGCATCATGACTTTGTATTCGGCAAGAGTGGAGGAGCCCTCTGTGTGTATTTCTGGAGCTCTAGCTCTGTAGTGCTTTCATCTTTTAAAACTCTGCCCTTCAAATTCCAGGCACCCATCTCACTGCACTCAGATCTCTGTCTTCTTAACTCAGTGACATGTCTATGTTTTGCTTAGGATCCCCCTCCCTGCACCATGGCCTGGATAGTGTCTCCAGGTAGAAAGCTGGGAAAGTTGTAGGGACCACCCCATTTGTTTCCCTTTCTTCAGGGATCAACATCCTATACTGCCTGTCGTCTAATGTCCGAACACACTTTTGAATGTATTTTGTCCAGTTTTCTAGTTGTTTACTTGTGAGGGGGTAAGTCCATTTCCCTTTACTCTATCATGCTCAGAGGCAGAAATCCAGTGCCCTACTTTTTGTTGTTGTTTAAAACCAATTGAGTTAAGCACAGTGTCTGATCCTGCACTCTTTGGTTGGAGTGAATGAAACACTGCATGAATGAATAAAGCACTGGGTATTTTTTCAAATTGAGACGCAATATGTGCCTTCTTATTTGAAAGAGGCCATAAATAGGCATCCATTCATCAACTGGATGTTCACTGAATCCAAAACCAGTTTGGTCAAATGACAAGGCTTAGAAACATGACTGAGATCCCTTAAGAAGTGGCTATTTATTTAAAGATCCAGATTTTTTTTTTACAAAATAATGGAAGAGTTTTTGGCTCATATATATTTAAAAAATCTAGTTAGCTTTATTTGAACACCATTTTTTTCCACCTTCAGAAATAGTACATGAATAAAAACCAGGAACACCCTTAATCTATTTGGATTTATGCAACACGATTTTATATAATTTTAACAGTAGGCTTAAGCTAGGAGTGGAGAGAAGAACTGAGGTCAGAATGCTCTGAAAGAGAAACACTGCCACGTTATTTTATGGGCTCAGAGTATCAACATTTCAATTGATTCAATGAAATATTATAAAGATGTAACTAAAGATTAACATCATGAGAGCATACATTTTTCAATCATGATTTTGAATTATGATGAAAATTTGTACTGTTTATCCATACCAGTTTGTCTGTTCCCTTTCATGACTTGTAATAAGCAGTTATAGAATGATAGCTTGAAGTTAGAGTTTAGCCCTTAACCCTAGACTCCTGAAGCAACTTGGCCTTTTAGGGAGTCAGACAGTTGACTTTGGCCTCTGATCAACAGAGTATACCAATCACTAGTTATTTTATGTATTAATGACACTGAAGTATAATAAGAATGTAGTTTGAAAATTATTAATGTGCTTTCTTCTTTCACCTTTTTGAATATAAGACCTTTGCCCTAGTTCCCCAGGGGTAGACATTGCCTGGGACTATATTAGGAACTGATGGTGTAGAATACAAAGAGAAAGACCTAGTTAATATTCACCTTCTGATATGCAAAATAAAATTATGCCACGTGCTAGCCTTTCAGATCTTACCATAGACTAAGTTTGAAGGACTCTGTTCACAGTTTTCTCTAACAGTGTAAAGAATACACTCCTTCCTTCTTGACAGGCCTTCTCTGATAGAAGGAAGATGTGACATAAGGGAAACAGAAGAAAGCTCTTTCCCCTCAAGGCTGGTCCAGGTATTTGCATGATGAAGGTTGGAAAGAAAAGAAGATACCAAAGCATTTAGATGTGTTTGTCCCAATTTCCTTTTGGGGCTTTGGTTGTGGTTAAGCTCACAGGCTCACTAAGTTTAGGGGGCTCAAGATAGTTAGGGCTCTTGACCTCGTACTTGTGTGGGTCTCTGAAATGAGGCTACACACATTAAAGTTGGGGAATACTATTGATCGGTTGGATACTTTGAAGTTTATAAATCCTGGGCTGAGTATCAGGACTATTTCAGGAGGCAAGGTGATCCTAACAACACAGGATGGAGTGGATATCTCAGCCTTGGGCCGGTGGAGGTGGAGCTTTAGACTAAGGACTTGCAGCCATCAAGGACTAAAACCAGATTGAGTTGGTAACAGATGGCTGATGCTCCCTATGAGTGCTTCTAGAGCTGAAACACTGAATCATGAATGACTGACTCTAAACTGCAACAAAGGAGACCAGCAGGGCTCATAGTGGCAAGGTGAACAAAGGTTATAGCCCTTTAGGACAGTGGACAGCAGGGAGCACATATCTGAGGATTAGCATGTAGTTATTTATATCAATTCCAGGGAAACCACAGTACTCCCAAGGACACCTGTGCTCTACACTCTACCCTTCTCTACTCATGCAGATTCCTTAGAGAAGAAGTTAGGTGGAGGAATAGAGTGTTAGAGACACTGAGAATTTTTATCCAGAGAAAATGAACCCAATACAATTTAATCCTTAATCTGTAGCTTTAACCAGAATTGGTGAGTTAATCATTTTTGCCCTCACTAGGGGGTCAACCACAGAGATTATTTGTGGATAGGAATTTGTTAAAACAAAATCAAAAAGCTTCATTTCCTCTGCATGTTTAACCTGAATTTTAAAATATCTTTAATTAATGGTTTGTAATGTTGATGTAAATTTTACCCAAATTATCTGAATTAGTTTCATTGAAAATGGAAATCTAAAATGTACAAAGTTCTATTTGAAGTACTATGGCAGGTTCAGCACACATGCATGAGTGCTATCATTTTCTGCCCCTCCTCTACCATCTGTTCCTTTAACTCCCCAATCATACCCACCATACCATCACTAATTAGTCAAAAAAATTGTTTTGTTTTGTTTTGTTTTACTGAGACAGGAAACAGGCTGTACAAGTTTTTCAACATGGCATTCTAGGCAGCAACTACTAATTGCTCAAAGTTGGTAGGATAGAAGAAATTTATTTTGCAGCTCTGTGCAAAGAGGAACCCAAAGATCTTTTAAGATATGGTCTCTGCCTTCAATTGAATAATGAAGAACGTAAATCATGTGTAGAAGTTGACTAGTAAACTAGGTAGTATATGATGTAGGATGTATAAGTGTGGAGTAAATGAATGCTACAGAATTTCATACAAGGAAGAGAAAACTGGAGGTTGGGAAGAGAAAACATGAAGAACTGTTCATCAAAAATGTAGTTCTTCAGGTACACCATAAAAGCAATTTGGAGAGATGGAGAAAATAAAGGAGGGAATTTTCTGATATTGTGAGTAGCCCTCAAATTCCCAAGTATACTGGAATAAGCCAAGTATGCATTATAAAAAAGTATGTAAAAGTTTGGGTTCAAAACCTCACTCTACCACTTACCAACTTGTGAACTTGGATGAGTGACCTCGGCTCTTTGAATCCATTTCCTCATCTGTGACAATGTGGATGATAATAACCAAATATTAGTATTTTTGAGGATTAAATGAAATAACTTAGAAGGCCCCGAGTTAAGTACCTGGTGCATAGCTCAACAATGTTATTTAACTCTATTTCCTTCCTGTTCATCATTGCCTTTCATCTTCTTTGACTCAGCAAGTTTCTCTTATGGAAGATTTTGTTCCACGTAGTCTTCCTATTCCATTATTTCTTTGTATGACACCTTTCTAATTCCTATTATGTTGAAAATTCAGAAAGGATCATTTAAAATAAATGCTTCCTAAAGGAACCACAAAACCAAGAGTTTTTAACTGCCACAGATTTAAATATTCACATTTCACAAGCTCGACCTTAAACCCCAAGTACAATAAACTTTCTCATGAGTAGAATTGTTAAAATGGTTGCGTGTACTAGAGATTTTTTGTTAAGGACATTACATTTTCTTATCATCTTTGAATATGGTCATTATATTTTGTTGGCTATTTTCAGTTCAAAATGAACCATGTAGTGTATGGTGATTTAGATACAGGGTAATTTAGCCACATGGCTCTTATCATTACACTGTCTGGGCAGAGAAACCTGAGCTCAGCTGTTCCAGTGTTTGTTTTTTTGTTTTACTTCTTACTAGGCCTCAGGCTAAAGTGGAGGTGAGGAGTTATGCACATGTGGAATTAATAAAATGTGTTGAGATCAGATTACTATTAATTGGATGATGTAATTCCACATTATCAAATTTTCTGCTGGAAATAAGGGTCTACCTGCATTCTGAACACCTGTATCCTTAAATGATAAAACCGTGTATACTATGTGTTTTGAAGAATGGTCACAGAATTCGGTGACTTGCCAAGAAATGTAACTATCAGTTTAGAGCTAAATAGGTATTATGTTCAGATTGGGTTATGGATCGATAAGGAGAGAACTTCTCTATCTCTCTATCTCCCTCTCTCCTTCTGGGTCTCTAATCCCTGCCAAGGATATGGACCCTAAAGGAAATGAGGTAGCTACATAGAGCAAAAACAAGTGCAATATTTTTAGTAAGATTTTCCTCTTGCCCCTGGACTCTTTATGCTTCTGACATTCTTGGACTTTTGGGATCCTGCTAGGGTTGGGAAAGAGGCTGAATTTGCTACTTCCTTGCTCTTTTCTACTTAAGTTTAAATCTCATTATTGACAAAAGTAATCTATATGCTTCTGTTTAAGATATTGTTTAAATACATCAGGTTCTTCTGGTTCATTAACCAAATTCAGAGCTAGCAACTACAGGTGGTAAATGGAGTTAATGCCTGAATGTCTCTTAAAAATATCTCTGCATGTGGCTTCTACATGTCCCAGAATATCTGTTGTCCCAAACCATATTAGACACTTTTCTCTTTTATCAATGTCTGGGCCTTCCTAAGAATTGAAGGATGAGGCTGGCCTACTGAGAGGATGGTACAAGTTATGAGCACCACTAAGAATTTGTAATTTGTCAATTGGTTAATGTTAGCTGTCTTTTGAGATCAAATGCTCAGAAAGGTATAGACATTTTGGTCTCTGGGCTCACATGCAGTTTGGGATTTTTTCTCTTGGTATCAGTAAGACCAAGACCTTATTCCTGGAATGATTTCAAGTTCATCACATGCTCAGGATGGTTGTAGTTTTAGTAGTATTCACTGGAATAGTGGCTCCCAAGTGCTGGTCTAAAGACAGTGACTGTCTTAACAAGGGTTCCACTGTTCCAAAGTAAAATGGAAAAAATGTTGGTTTCCCAAATTTATGGGGAAAAATTTTAGGGGTCTATGAAATCTGAAAGTTAGGAAATTATTGTCCTATCCTATACTAGGACAAATGATTAAAAAGATTAAAAGGATACAACAGCATTTTAACTCACCTATTACAGTAGCTGAAAAAAATAATTAGGGCAAATTCTAAAATCAGCAGCTACTCTGTTCTTTTCTTAGCACAGATTAAACAAATAAGATATTCTATAAGTATTAGAATGTCAAATATTGACCAGCAACATTGGTCACTGTCAGGTAGAAAATAAGATGGAAGGTAAATTAGATCATATTTTATATTTTGTTTATATAAAAATAGAGATAAGTGGCCATGGATAACTCTATATAGAGAAATTGATTGAGAAATTTACCTAGGGGAGGTGAAATCTGGGGAGGGATTTATGACAGTAGTTTTTTTTTTTAATTTGATACATTTATATATTGGAATATAATGGCTGAGGTAGCAATATTTATCACATTATATAATTATAGCACAATGTGATTTCCTATATTCATTGTACTGTGCATAGATCTTGATGACTTATTTACTACTTGCTATGTGTGTACCTTTAACACCATCAGTCTCACCCCCACCATCCCATGCTCTGGTAACCACCATTTTACTCTCTGTTTTTTACACGTTTAATGTTTTTAGATTCCACATGTAAATGATATTATACAGTACTTGTCTTTCTCTGTCTGACTCATCTAACTTAGCATAATGTGCTCAAGGTCCATCCACATTGTCACAAATGGGAAGATATATTCCTTTCTCATGACTGAATAATATTCCACTGAGTATATATATCACATCTTTTTTGTCCATTCACCTGTTGATGGGCATTTGGGTTTCCATATCTTGGTTATTGTGAATAATGCTGCCATCAACATGGGAGTGTGTATTCTCCTCGAATCCTATTTTCATTTGCTTAGGATATATACTCAGAAGTGGAATTGCTGGATTGTATGGTATGCCTATTTTTAACTTTTTCGAGGAAACTCCATATATTTTTCCATAGTGGTTGGACCAATTTATATTCCCATCAACAATGTATAAAATTTCCCTATTTACCACATCCTTATCAGCACTTGTCTCTTGTCATCTTGATAATAGCCATTCTAACAGGTGTGAGGTGATTTCTCATCGTGGTTTTGCATTTTGCTAATAATTAAAGTTGAGTATTTTTCATGTATCTGTTGGTCACTTTGATGTCCTCTTTGGAACAGTGTCTGTTTAGTTCTTATGCCCATTTTTAAAATTGAATTGTTTGTTTTTTTGTTATTGAGTTGACTGAGTTCTCTATATTTTGGATATCAATCACTTACCAATATATGGTTTGCAAAATTTTACCATTATGTAAGTTTTTTCATTTTGTTAATTGTTTCTTTTGCTGTGCAGAAGCTTATGAGTTTGATGTAATCTTATTTGTTGATTTTTTTTCTTTTGTTGTTTCTGCTTTTGTTGTTATGCCCCCCAAATTACTGCCAAGACCAATATTGATGAGCTTCTTCTTGACATTTTCTTCTAAGAGTTTTATGGGTTCAGGTTTTATGTTTAAGTCTTTGATCCATTTCAAGTTAATTTTTGTAAGTGGTATGAGATAGGGGTCCAATTTAATTGTTCTACATGTGTTTCTCCAGTTTCCCCAGCATTATGAGCTAAAGAGACTATCTTTTCCCAATTAGATATTCTTGGCTCCCTTGTTGAATATTAGTTGACTAGTGATACCTCCAGGTTTGTTCTTTTTCTTCAAGATTTCTTAGGGACTGCACTGAATCTGTAGATTGCTTTGGCTAGCATGGCCAATTTAGCAATGTTAATTCTTCCTATCGATGAACATGGATGCATTTACATTTGTTTGTGTCTTCTTCAACTTCTTTCAGCAAAGTTTAGTGGTTTTCATTGTACATATATTTCACTCCCTTGGTTAAATTTTTTCCTAAATATTTGTTTTTGGTGCTATTATAAATTAGATTGTTTTATTTATTTCTTTTTCAGATGCTTCATCATTAGTGTTAAGGAATGAAATTGATTTTTGTCTGTTGATTTTGTAACATGTCACTTTACTGATATTGTTGACTACTTCCAGAGTTTAAAAACTTATTCTTTGGGTTTTTCTATATATAGGATCATATCATCAGCAAATTACAATTTTAGTTCTTCATTTTCAATTTGGATGCCTTTATTTCTTTGTCCTAACTGCTCTAGATAGTACTATATTATTTGAATGGGTGTGGTTGAGAGTGGGCATTTTTGCCTTTTCCCGATCTTAGAGGAGACATTTTCAATTTTTCTCCATTGAGTATAATGTTATCTGTGAGTTTGTCATATATGGCTTTTATTATGTTGAAGTATGTTCCTTCTATACCCACTCTGTTAAGGGTTTTTATCATGAAAGAATGTTGTATTTTGTCAAATGCTTTTTCTTCCTTTTTTCTTAATCTAGCTAAAGGTTTATCAATTCTGCTTCTCTTTTTGAATAACTAGCTCTTAGATTTTTGATCCTTTGTATTGTTTTTCCAGCTTTATTCATTTATTTCTGCTTTGATTCTTATTATTTCTTTCCTTTTACCAACTTTGGGCTTAATTAGGTCTTCTTTTTCTAGTTCCTTGGGTTGTAAAGTTAGGTTATTTGAAATCTTTCTAATTTCTTAATATATGCATTATTGCTATAAACTTTCCTCTCAGAACTGCTGCATTCCACAATATTTGACATGATGTGTTTTCATTTTCATTTGTATCAAGATAATTTTTTATTTCCCTTTTGATTTCTTCTTTGAACCAATGGTTCTTTAGAAGTGTGTTGTTTAGTTTCCGTATATTTGTAAATCATCTCATTTTCCTCTTGTTGATTTCTAGTTTCATACCATTGTGGTCAGAGAAGATAGTTAGTATGATTCCAGTTTTCTTAAATTTGCTAATATTTGTTTCATGGCTTGTCATATGATCTATCCTGGAGAATATTCCAAGTTCACTTGAGAAGAATGTGTGTTCTGCTTCTGTTGGATGGAGTGTTCTGTATTTGTCTATTATATTTATTTGTTCTAAAATGTATTTCAATTCCAATGTTTCCGTTGCTTTTCTGTCTGGATTATCTGTCCATTGCTGATAGTAGGGTATTGAAGTTCCTTACAATTATTGTATTGTTTTCTACTTGTCCCTTAAGATCTATTACTAATTGCTTGATATATTTCAGTGCCTGGGTGTTGGGAGCATATATATTTATGATTGTTATACCTTCTTAATGTATTGACTCCTTTATCAATATGTAAGGACCTTCTTTGTCTCCTGTTAGCCTTTTTGGCTTGAAGTCTATTTTGACTGATATAAGCATAGCTATGCCCACCTTCTTTTTATTTCTGTTTGCTGAGAATATCTTCTTTCATCTTTTCACTTTGAGCCTGTGTGTTTCTTTAGAAGCCTGTGTGTTTCTTTAGAGCTGAAATGAGTCTCCTGTAAGCAGCATATAGTTGGACCTTGTTATTTTGTTTGTTTTTTAATCTGTCCAGTCATGATGTCTTTGACTGGAGAGTTCAAGGTGATTATTGATATGTAAGGATTTACTACTGTCATTTTATCTTTTGTGTTCTAGTTATCTTGTCTCTTCATTGTTTTCTTTTTCCTTCTGTTTCTGTCTACATTTGTAAGTTGGTGGTTTTCTATGATGAAAAACCATCTTTCCTTTTCTATGTTTCGTGTTTCTGCTCTGGATTTTTGCCTTGTAGTTGCTATGAAGTTTACATAAAACATCTCATAGATGTTTTCATCTCATAGATAAAATAGCACTTTTCATGCTGATAGCAATATATTTTTATTCATCTATACAGGTTTTACCCTTTTGCTCTTCCCCTTTTATATTTTTTTGACTTTTTTTTAAACATCTTTATTGGAGTATAATTGCTTTACAATGGTGTTAGTTTCTGCTTCATAACAAAGTGAATCAGTTGTACATATACATATGTTCTCCTATCTCTTCCCTCTTGCATCTCCCTCCCTCCCACCCTCCCTATCCCACTGCTCTAGGTGTCACAAACCACTGAGCTGATCTCCCTGTGCTATGCGGCTGCTTCCCACTAGCTATCTCTTTTACATTTGGTAGTGTATATATGCAGAGTGAAGTAAGAAAGAGAAAAACAAATACTGTATGCTAACACATATATATGGAATCTAAGGAAAAAAAAAAAAGGTCATGAAGTACCTAGGGGTAAGATGGGAATAAAGACACAGACCTACTAGAGCATGGACTTGAGGATATGGGGAGGTGGAAGGGTAAGCTGTGACAAAGTGAGAGAGTGACATGGACATATATACACTACCCTTTTATATTTTTGATGTCACAAATTATCTCTTTTTATACTGTGATTTCATTACCAAGTTGTAGTAGCTATAGTAGTTGTACTTGAAGAGCTCCTTTTAACATTTCTTATAAGGCTGGTCTAGTGTTGGTGAACTCACTCAGCTTTTGTTTGTCTGTGAAAGCCTTTATTTCTCCTTCATATCTGAAAGGTAACTCTGCTGGATAGAGTATTCTTAGTGGGCAGTTTTTATCTTTCAATATTTTGAGTATGTTATTCCATTCTCTCCTGGCTTGTAGAGTTTTTGCTGAGAAATCTCTGATAGCCTAATGGGAGTATCTTTGTAAGTTACTGTTTTTTCCCCCTGGCTGCTTTAAAATTCTTTTTTTTATACTATTATTACTGACCTTTGACAGTTTTAATATAATATGTCTTGGAGAAGGTCTTTTTGCCTTGAGATAATACAGTGTTCTATTATCCTCATGGACTTGTATATCCAGTTCCTTCCCCAGCTTTGGGAAGTTCTCAGCTATTATGTCTTTAAATAAGCTCTCAGTTCCCTTCCTCTCTTCTCCTTCTGGGATACTGATTATTCTTCTGTTGCCTTACCTAATGGAATCAGATAGTTTTCATAGGGTTTCTTCACTTAACAAAAAATCTTAGCTCTCTCTCCTCTTCCAGCTGTACTATTTCTATATGTCTATCCTTGAGCTCACTAATTCTCTCTTCCATATGACCTGCTTTATTTCCAATGCATCCTAATGCATTCTTCATCTCATTTTTTGAGTTCTTCAGTGGCAGAATTTCTGTCTGGTTCTTTTTTAGGATTCCAATTTCTTTGGTTAAGTACTCCTTCTGTTCATTAATTTTATTCCTAAGATTGCCTTTCTTGAGTTTTCTTGTAGCTCATTGAATTTCTTCATAATAGCCACTTTTAAATTACTTATCAGTTAGATCACAATATTCCATGTCTTTGGATTCTACTGCTAGAAAATTGTCATTTTCTTTTGTGATAACTTATTATTGTGATTTTTTATGGTGTTTGATGAAAAGTGCCTCTGCCACCACATTTGAAGTAGTAAACACCTTTCTTATTAAGGCAAGGCTTTGTTTACTTTGATTCTAGTAATTCATTAGGTTGATAGTTATCTGCCTTTTGTTTTCCAGAAGGTGGTGATATAGCACAAGTTTTTGGTTTCTCTTATAGGTGCTGACTAAGGTTGGGAACCTGAACATAAAAAAAACAAACAAACTAAGGGTGGCAGCAGAGTCGGGGGAGGAGGTATGAGGAGATGTGTACTTAGCACTTATGGCTTTGGATGTACCCATGTCCTGGTAGGGGAATCCTCAAGTGAGAGGGTCCCAGAGGATTGTGGGCAGTCCTGTTGCCTCCAGGGGACAGACAGCAGGAGACACTTTCTATCAGCTCTCTGTGTCTGCATACTTCCCTCTTCCTTCCCTTCCCCCAGTCACTCAGGTCTCCCTTTTGAGAGAGAAACTGGTCCCTCCATCTGTAGCACATGTGGCCAGGCAAACCCTCCCTCACCACTTTCACCTTCTGCTTCCTCTGCCAGAAAGGTTGTACTGCCTTCTCTGCTATCACAGCCTCTGTTGCTGCAGGCTCCACTTCCTCCATCATCCAATCCCCCACTTTCAGACAGATGAATATCCATCTCTTGGGTGCCCTAGTGTGTTGTGCAGTTTCTTCCCCCTTTAACCCCCACCTCCGTTTGTGGCTGTCTGATTAGTTGTGAAGCAAAGAGGAGATAAAAAAGGAATGACTCAAACCACCATGATGCTGACATCACTCTCCTCACAGTAATTAATTGATAGATTCAGGTATGTCTCTGTCATCATTGATTCATCAGTCAGCATGTGTTGAGGGCATAACATTTACTGAGAATTCTGTCATCTCTATGTTGCTTTTGATTCACTTACTCTGTTACACATCAACCTGTGTGTGGTGACTGCTTATTATTTCCCTAGTGTGACAGACCTGGATATGCTCACTGGACATGACTAAGAGCCAAAGAATGTATGGTTTTCCATTTAGCACAGTCCTGTGATTCTGAACTTCAAAGTCCCAGGTAAAAGCTCTTTACTTATTTTTCTGTTGTTGTGTTTGTTATACGTTATCCTACATATCCAGGTGACAATTAACTTAGTGCCTAGTTTCCAGGCCTTCTCAAGTAAAGCAACTCACTATTTATAAATCATTCACCAGTATATTGTTCAGTGAAGGCTCCTTAGTTTGGTGAGTATAATAATGATATCATCTTAGACCAAGTTGCATCTCAGGCAGGAAATATCCCTCAGAGCTAAGTAAATAATTATTTGGCTTTATATTTTTTGGCCTTATAATGACTAATACCAGGTGATGCTTTTAGGTAGCTTGAGATTTATGAAGCACAGTGCCTAAATCTCAATGAATGTAACAGTAGGGGCAAATAACTATACTGTGTATACTCTGTACTACTGTATTTGCAAGACACTAAGTGCATTATATATTTCACTTCATGTAAACCTTTTAAAGACTCTGTGAGATGGCTACTACTATTATTATTATCCCCATTTTACAGATATGTAAACTGAGGCATAGAAGAGGTTAAATAACTGTCCAGAATGGCAGTGAGTGGTGGAGTCAAGTTCTTTGCTGACTGCAAATACTGAACCTGTTGAGTTGGTTGTTGATGGCAATCATGCAACCATCACATAGAAGGGCAGATTTGTGGCCATTATTACCTTTCTAAGATACAATAAAACAAAGGGTACAAATTTTATTTATTATTGATTTGCTTGTTCTTTCAACTGATTTTTAAATTTAAAAAAATTTTTAAAATTTCACTAAATTTTAGATTCTTTTCCCATATAGGTCATTACAGAATATTGAGTAGAATTCCCTGTGCTATACAGCAGGTCCTTATTAGTTATTTGTTTTATACATAGTAGTGTGTATATATCAATCCCAATCTCCCAATTTATCCCTGCCCCCTTAACCCCCTGGTAGCCATAAATTTGTTTTCTGCATCTGTGACTCTATTTTGTTTTGTAAATAAGTTCATTTGTACCATTTTATCTTTAGATTCCACATATAAGTAATATCATATGATATTTGTCTTTCTCTGTCTGGCTTACTTTACTCAGTATGACAATCTCAGTATTAGGAAGGACCTAATTTGAAGAGAGGAAAACAGTAGACTGAACGATACAAAACTGCTGTACTACAGAAATGAGTTTCTAACCAGGCATGTGTGTCGTTCCTCCCCTAGAATTTCATCATCCCTGCCATCACCATCATCATCATCACCATTCCACGGTTTTTTCTCCCCAGAGTAAACACTGTATTATTTATTAAAGGCTACTTCCATCTTCCTACATATACTCTTCCACCAAATTTTCTTTTAAATGGAAATTTGTTTCCCAGCATAGGATAAAAGGAGCATTTAACTCTAAATTTCATTTAATTTTTCTAAATTTAATTTCTAAATTTCTAAAATTTCTAAATTTTATTTTTACATTTTCACTAAATTTCAATAAAATCATTAAAACTAAAAAAAACGCTTCTGCTATCTTGCTTCTCATTTTATTAAAAAAATCCAAATATAATTCTCTCTCTGTTGTATTTAGTTGAATAATTGTCTTTTTTTTCTTAGTTTATCTTATTGGCCCCTAGAACACAGTACCTTATGTTCCAGAGGTTTCTTTTCTCCCTTGATTTTGGGGAAAAAGACTTATTAATATGTAAGTATTGAATTTTTTTTAGATTGATCAGTAATCTCTGATGGATGTTATAGCAAAATTTAATCCGAACAGAAAAAAATAATGAAGTTTTATTTGTTCATGTTATATAAGGTTTACTTTATTATTAGAAATTTTTTTTTTTTTTTTTTGCGTTACGCGGGTCTCTCGCTGTTGTGGCCCCTCCCGTTGCGGGGCTCCGGACGCGCAGGCTCAGCTGCCATGGCTCACGGGCCCAGCCGCTCCGCGGCATGTGGGATCTTCTCGGACCCGGGCACGAACCCCTGTCCCCTGCATCAGCAGGCAGACTCTCAATCACTGCGCCACCAGGGAAGCCTTATTCTAGTTTCTTATTCCAATTATTTATAGGACATTTTCACTTGGATGTCCACATCATTTTAAGCTCAACTAGGAGGCAATATAAAGTTATGGTTAATAGCATAACAAAAATAAGTTTAAATTATGATTAAAGTTAAGTTTTCTATAGTAAGATAACTATTAATTGAACGACCACCAAACTAATTCTCATCATTAGCTTATATTGTTTCTATCAATAATTTCTTTTCCTAAAAGAAAATGCAAAATGCATGCCAACTGTGTTTGAGTCAAAATGAATTTGTTTTTGTGTCTCTTTCACATAAATAAATTAACAATGAAGTATAAACTCTGAGAAGAGTTGTAGCTACAGCAGTTTGAAGGTTTTTAACCTTTACCTTTTTTGTTTCTTAACATCTTTATTGGAATATAATTGCTTTACAATGGTGTGTTAGTTTCTGCTTTATAACAAAGTGAATCAGTTATACATATACATATATCTCCATATCTCTTCCCTCTTGCATCTCCCTCCCTCCCACCCTCCCTATCCCTCCCCTCTAGGTGGTCATAAAGCACAAGCTGATCTCCCTGTGCTATGTGGCTGCTTCCCACTAGCTATTTTACATTTGTTAACCTTTACCTTTTATTCTGACATAAAAACTTCAAGCACCTCTTCACCAGGGAAACCTTTACAAAAGTGTTTATCAGCTTCAGCCTCTTCCAGGTTCTTGATAGAATGAGGTACAAGGAAAGGATCTAAACTTGAAAACACCCATGTCCTAGCTTATTGGAGGAGCTGATGACCTAGTTATCTGGAGTTCTATTTGACTGTGTTCAGAAGATCGCATGAAAGAGGAACACTGGACACATTGGATCCTGACAGTTGTTGCTCTGGTGACCCTACACTAAGACTCTTAAGTGATCAGATCACAAGAGCTGCCCCTTATTATCTCTAACAGTGTTATGCCTATCTGGACATAAAGAGTTAGCTCACTTGAGCTTTTGGGGCTGTTCTGGTTGGGGATCAATGAGGAGAGATAATTTTAGACATAGCAATGAGGCATCACTAAAATTAACATCTGGCTCTGTCCCAGGGAATCAGTGACAGAATCCTAGAGAAAGGCATGGTGAGGCACACTAAAGAGTCAAATGAAAGTGGTGTATCATTAAGGGCATGTTAGAAACAGAAAACACAAGGCTTCTAGGCTTTAGGTTTTATATATTTCATACACATTCACATCCTTCTGCAATTGTTCTTTAGAACATAGCAAAGGAGAAACTGGTACTAAAGCAATGTGACAGGATGAGCTTGCACGGATAAAAAGGTCAGTAGCAAATTGAGAAGCAGAGGATTGTGTTTGGGAAAGCTTAAAAAATGGATGCCTGAATTTATCTTCTGAGAAAAATTTTAGGTGCCTTCATAATGTTTTTCTGCATTCTTTCCTTCCTTCCTTCCTTCCTTCCTCCCTTCCTTCCTCCCTCCCTCCCTCCCTCCCTCCCTCTCTCCCTTCCCTCCTTCCCTTATTCCTTCCTTTCATCTTTCCATCTCTTTTTTAATGATGTTTATTGAATATGTATTTGCTAGACATGGTGCTAGGTATTAGTAATACAAAATCATTCCCTTAAGTGTTTTACTTTCTATTGTGGAAGTCAGAAATGTAAATCGTCAATTATAGAACAGTAGGGAA
>NW_006772445.1:331837-346452 GCF_000442215.2 Lipotes vexillifer | reverse complement strand
TAGGGAAAGTGTTGTGATAAATGTATTCAAAGTCTGCATACAAACCCAGAGGCAAGTAACCTAACATGGCTGAAGAAGTCAAGGGAAACTTCTTGGAGGTGAGGGGACTACACTGACTCCTAAAGCCTACAAGATTAGATGAAGATTAAATATGCAAGGGCAGTCTCAGTAGAGATGTCAAATAAACTTAATAATGATTAGAATTGGAATGCAAGAGTTAATAAAATCTGTTTTACTGACACTGGAAGAAGGCAACTAGGCAACAACAACTGCTTCGAAGATTGGTTCATCATTTTTTTATCATCATAGAATTTTGGTCTCACTAGTGCTTAAGAACATGGATATGAAAGAGAGAAGTTGAATGTTTAGATTTGTCCAGAGCTGGGATTTTGCAAAGAAAAGAACAGTGGAAGGAGGATGGGTTACAGAGAAACTCGCATTTGGGAGCCCTGGATGAGAAGGGAGAAATTTGCAGACGGATTGTGTTTCTGGGGCCAATACAGAGACCACTGTTTTATTTATACCCTCAAAGTCTTTGATTGGACCCCTAAGCTCCACCTGTCTGTTTTCTTTCATTCAGGTTAGTAAATACCTTTATCTCTGGGCATCTACATATAAGTAAATAAGCAGAGAGGTAGAAGAACATAAAAATTCTTAAATTGTATCTTAAAATTTTTAGGAATATGTCAAAACTTTTCTTGAAATTGGAAGAACCTTTATGTCTCTATGGCAAATACCTTCCATGGTGGGGATAGCAGGGAAAGGCAGGGTGAGTAAAATCCTGAGAGTTGCAATGCTGGTTGTTAGGGGTTACTTTATGGGTTAGTATTACAGGGAGTCGAAGAGAGGCTAGCGGTGCTTAAGGAATGAATTTCTCTGTCGGTGGTTGCTAAGGCCTTGCCTTGTTAAAAAATAGGAACTATGCATCTTATGTGAGCTCATATCTTGTTTGTGGGCTATGAAGGAGCCCTTTGGAAAGAAAACTTTAAATCTGGCTTGATTGCCCATGTGTAAAAATATCTGGGTTTCTACCTAGAGTACAGAATACAATGCATAGATCTAAAACATGAAGGTGATTTTTAAGGAACATGTAATTGTCATTATCCTTAAATTAAGCTTGAATATAGTTTTAATTTTAGTAATATTTATTTTTTAAAGTGTTGGGTATCTTATCCTAATAATGAAGTGTTACCCCCCTTCGCCAAATTCTGAAATAATAATAAATGTTAACTACTGAAAATCTCTATGAGAACACACAGTCTCTCAGTGACAATTAAAAGCCCTGTGCCTATTTAGGTGATTCTGACTAACTGTCCTTCAGGATAAAAGTGGGAATAGAAAGATTAGTTTTTTAGAAGAAATAAATGCTTATGTGTTTAAGAATTAGTTAATAATTGCCACTGGTTGGTTTCAGAGACTCACACGAAAAGATTTTATATTTCTCAAAAGACTTAAGAACAGTGTTCTATCAAATCCTCTTTTCTTCTGGGTGGCAGCCACCCCAGTGGCATCTTATTCTAACTCTAACATTTTGGGTTACACTTAACTATTAAACCAGTCTTATCCTAGTTTTGAAATGTAGTCCTGCTTATTTACAAACTCCTATCTTATATTTAATTCAAAATGCTTTTTGGCCCAAGCACAGGTAGACTTCTACATCTAGCATTGGAGTAGAGGGGTCTTTTCCCACCCCTCTTCTTATTCTCTGTATGTGTAATCTTTAGTTTGGGGGCAGGGAGGAGATAGAAGAAGATATTTCCTAAAAGACTGTATGGTAGGTTGGCTGTCAGTGATGGTAAAGTTGCTACCTCATTTTTGTCTGCTAGTGATGCATCTCTGCCTAACATTTGTTAGTTCTTCAAGTAGGTCAAGGTGGGGAGTTTACTCATAATTCTCTTCAATTTATACTAGACCCCTTTCATTTATACCCCTTTAACCCAGTCAGTTCACCACATAGCCTCTTGCTGCAGGAGTCCCAATGCCTAGCAATTGACCCATATACAAGTTGTACCTGAAGTTGACTTTGCCAAGAGACCATTGAAGCCACAGTATTATTCATGCCAACTGAAGATAGTGTTGACGTCTTCCTGGATTCCCCATTTCTCATTCCCTCTCTTTCCTCATCCTTTGACCATGTCCCAGTAGAACTATTAGCCCAAATGGTGGCTTTAAGTGAATTGGAAAAAAAAATTTCCAATTGAATTAGAAAAATAGAAGTTTTCCAAATGAATTGGAAAAAAATTTTTCCAACTGAATTGGAAAAAATAAAACTATGTATCTCTTTCATCTATGTATACAGAGATGTATGACTGTGCCAGATCTCACAGCTTGAGTTTGGAGCATGGTTTGTATTTCAGTCCTTATTTCAGTCCTTGTTTGTAATCTCATCTAGGTGTTCTTGTGCAGTGCATGGCCTTTATGCTCACATAGGGAAGTCCTGAGTTTTGGTGCTCATTTTGCTAGCCCTGTGGCTCAGCACTCTCAAGATACAAGCTGATTTCTCTCTCCAACAAGGTCACATTGGGTGAGAACTGTTAGTGTACCAACAACCTTATAGTAAGTGATGTTGAATTCCTTGCTTCTCACATGAGGAAAAAAGAGTGGAAGAAATATTACTGCTCCAAAATCTCTACGTTATGCTGAAAGCAATCTCTTGCAGACCCTCTCTTATAGCTCTAGACGGTAAAACTCTCCAAACCAGTTATCTTCATTGGCTACTGAGAGCAGGGGAGTTATGTGACTTCTTTGAAGTCACCTCTAGATCAGTGGTTCTAAACTGGGGAAATTTTGCCCCTCAGGGGACATTTGGCAATGTCTGGAATCATTTTTGGTTGTCACGACTAGTAGGGAGGAGTTACTCCTATCTAGTGGGTAGAGGACAGGGATACTGCTAAACATCCTACAATGTAGAGGGTGTACATCCTACAGCCCCCCCTGCCCCACCCACAACAAAGAATAATCCTGTCCAAGATGTCAGTAGTGTTGAGGCTGACAGACACCCCCTGGAACACTGCCAAGCATCTTGTTCCCCACATTGCTAGGGGTCAGGAAATGACCTTATCTCAACTTCTCACATCAAGGGACCAGGAGAACTAAGTTTTTACTTTTGATTTTTCACTTAACTTTGACTCTGGACAAATCTTTGCTTCAATTTCTTCTATCAAATGTGATAAAAGTATCTGTTGTACTAACTTTCTAAGATGCTAATGAGAATGAAATAATAGATATGAATGTTCTTTGAAAAAATTTTGAAAGCCACAAAACTCATTATTTCTGCCACATTGAGAGCTTTCTAAGCACAAAAGCATTCTGCTGACTATAGGGCTGAATTACTCTGCTTTATCCCCTTGCTTAACTGTAACATCAAGCAGCTTATTTAAAAAATATGTCACTTGTTTAAACATAGGATAGGTTATCTAGATGAGAGAATTTGCTTGAAGTGATTGTCTTTGGTATTCATTTGTTCTTATACTCTATTAGTTCCCTTGTCATCACTTTCCTTGGGGGTCCAATTTGTGTATATATTATCTACATTCCTGAAAAAATTAATTTAAAGTTGGGCTAGTTTTTGAATTAGTAGCATCATCTAAAATACCTAAATTAGTAGCATCACCTAAAATTTATGATCAGAGTCTGAACTAAATCTGTATCATTTTGAACGTGACATAAATGAAATAAACATGTTGACCTTGGGCATGCACAATCATTAACAGATATAAATACATTAAATGGGATGAAACATTATAAAAAATCTATGTACATATGAAAATGTTTCCATAGTTAGACCCCTACCAAAGAAGTGCTAAAAGTAATGTGAATGGGACTTAATATAAAATTATTATCAACAGTTGACCATTTACCAAAACAGCATGATACCTTTTTAGAGTGAATCTTTAGTCAGCAATCTGGTTGCAAAACTTCATCTTAAGAGTTGAGAGAGATAAACTGGAAAAAGCTATTAGGATTATACATTTAAAAAATAATGTGTTACAGACTGAGAACATAATGGATAGAAAGCTTTTAGTTTGCTCCTTTTGAAACATGGTTTAAAAGGGGCATGCCTGTTTAGGTTGTGTCAGGGTGTCATATAGCTATGCTGTAGAAGAAACATGTTAGTTTGGGGGGAAGAGGTAGCACAAGTGAAAGAAAACTCCCCAACTCCTTTTTGATCATTCCATGATCACACAGAAATGACACATCTGACATTCTCTGTGTTTCTCTGGATTTCTAGAAAGGAATCTTAAGCATATATCATTACTCTCTTTCTTTTTTTCCTTCATTAAAACTGTGATACTAGCTATGGTTATGCTTAAATCCATGATTTCCTTTAAGGTTTTAGTGTTCTATTATTTGATCCTCCTTGTGCTAAGCTCTCTAAATTGTGCCTTGCCATTCTCACATTGGCTGAATTCTGATGTAGAGAGAAAAAGCCTCCGATGCTTTAAATGCCCTCTTGATTTTGCCAGGGAAAGAAGAGTCAACACTGCATGGCGTATTCGGGGTACAGATGAGTATGTAAGGAATGGGAATTGAATAAATGTAAATATCTTTTCATAGATAACAAACAGTTACCAAAGGGGAAAGGGCAGGTGTAGGATAAATTAAGAGTTTGGGATTAACAGATACACACTACTATATATTAACTAGATAAACAACAAGGATCTATTATATAGCACAGGGAACTATATTCACTATCTTATAATAACCTATAATGGAAAAGAATCTGAAAAGAAAATCTGAATCACTTTGCTGTACACCTGAAATTAACACAACATTGTAAATCAACTGTACTTCAATAAAAAAATAAAAAGTAAGGATAGTAACATCTGAGGTATATATACACAAAAAAAGGTTAATGTCTTTTGAGCTCTTCACTCACAAACATTTATGCATCTGCTTTCTTTTCTGCCACTTCTTTTAATAAAAGAAACACCTTTTTTACACTCCTTCAAAATACTGCAGGTTGGGCAGATGGGAAGAGGTGGTAAACTGGCTTGTAAATTTGTAAACTGTGACTTGAGCTCTTCTACTTCTTCCGGTACACAGAATGCAGGTATCATGAATCGAAGTGAAGATATCCTGAACAGGTACATAGTCAATCAAGCAATTGCTGAATTTGCTTTATGACAGTGGTGTAGTTCTAGAAGAAGTATAACAAAGCATTACTAAACAATGGCCAGAATTTAAATTGCTACTTAATCCAGATTGACAGATAGTACTACTGATGAAACATAAGGGCTTTGGCTCATCACAGCCATTCACAGGACTTTATGGTATGTTACTGCCTTGTTCAGGATGATGCCTGGCCCATTTCTGGTGCTCAGTGCATGTTAAATAATACCAATATTGTCAAGTGCTTCTTATTTTTCACCCGGGAACATTTATAATTCTCTGCTTCATGTACTTCCTAATTTTTCATGCTCAATGATGGGAATGAAAATTAATTACACTGGGAATGTGAATGTCTCCTTGGCAAATCATTCCTATTCTGTTCAATAATGTTTTCATTGGTGAGCCTAGGAGGTCCCTGAACTCTGTTCTCTTGTCCTAGTCCCCTGTTCATTCCTCCTTCCTCTGCCCTAAAATCTTTTTAGAAATGCCAAAACTCAACAAGAGTAATAGCCTTTTAATTTAGGTCTGGTATTTAGATGTGATTTATTTTAAAACCTTCCCAAATGTGGCATTTAAGTCTACTTGAAATTCCCAATTCTCTACTCCTGTAGCTCAGCCAAAGATGTCATTTTGATTTCTGAGCTGCACATTCCTGGGAGCATGGATCTCATTTGTCTGAAAAAGAGAGATGTAAGCTCATTTGAAGTTTCAGTTGACTTATTGTTCTTTTTTGACCTTTGCTACTAATAGCTGGCAGAGAGTAAATCCAGACATGTCAGTCACTGTTTAGATTTTATAAACTATTGACTGTTTCTTGAAGGATTGTAATGTTTATTTTATTGGCCTGTTGTACCATAGGAGGAGATTTATAGAGTGCCAAAAAATAAAAACCATGGCTAGCTAGCATCATTCAGATTGCTGGTAATAAAGTCATTGTAATTAATAACTATCAAATATAAATGAGCAGACATCACACCAAGGAGAGAAACAAAAGCATTTTAATCCCTAGATCTCTTTTGGTGTTATCATATTTAATGCTCTGCAAAGAGTTGAATTAACTAGTTTTCCTGATTTTTATTAAGCTGAACACTTCCTCTTAACAGTTTTCTTCATATTTTGTAACTTCCAAAGGAAGACTCTCCAAGTCATTACTCATGTGTGCTGTCATCCAGGAAATCTTGCCCCTTCTCTGCTTTACTCCCACCTGTGCCTTGTATATTTTTAGCTCTTCTACACACTGCCATTCTCTTTAACACAATTCCTGCTATGATTTGGTCATTCCCAATACTCTGGTCTCTCAGTTTTTTCAACTTCTGTCCTCCAATGATTTTGCCTTACATCCTGCCTTAGACACATTCCATTGTCTTTACTCTAGATCAGCAGTTCTCAAAGTGTGGTCCAATGTACCCTGAGGTCCCAAGACACTTTCTGGGGGCCAATGGGTTAAGAACGATTTTCATCATATTGCTAATATGTTACTTACCTTTTTCACTCTCATTTTCTCATGAATATACAATGTCTTCCAGAGACTACATGACCTGTAATATCAAAATAGGTTGAATATAGAAGCAGATTCAAAATCCAGCTGTCTTCTATTCAGGCAACCATTAGAGAGATTTGCATAAATGTAAAATAATGCCACTCTTCTCATTAATTTTTTTGTTTTGGAAAACATATATATGTGTGTGTATATATATATATATATATTTTTTTTTTTTTGCGGTATGCGCGCCTCTCACTGTTGCGGCCTCTCCCATTGTGGAGCACAGGCTCTGGACGCGCAGGCTCAGCGGCCATGGCTCACGGGCCTAGTTGCTCTGCGGCATGTGGGATCTTCCCAGACCGGGGCACTAACCCGTGTCCCCTGTATCAGCAGGCGGACTCTCAACCACTGCGCCACCAGGGAAGCCTGGAAAACATATATTTTTTTATAAAAATAGCCATGTTAACATTTAATGGGTTTATTATATTTTAATTGAATTAAATAAATATTTTTAAAACTCCTGTTTTAATTTCTAATATAGTAAATATTAATAGATGTAATCTATGTAAAATATTTTTTGCCATCAATAATTTTTAAGAGTGTAAAGGGGTCCAGAAATCAAAAAGTTGACAAGTACTGTGCTGACCAAATTTCTCAAACTGTCTAGGAAGATGAAACCCCCTTTCTATATTGTTGCTGTTTTGTAACGTCTAATTCATCATAAATAAAAAAATGTTTTTGGAAAATGAAACAAAAATAAATTGGTTAAAAAAATGTAGATGCAAAAGATGCAAACTCATGATCAAATGCTTGGGTGTCATGACACTGTCAAATTGTTGTCAAATTTTCTTTTTATTCCCAATTTCTGCAATTTATCTCATTGTGGACCCATATGAGGCTCAAGGATTGGCTTTGATACTGCTTTGAGTAGCACTGCTCTAGATCTTGTCACCACAAACAGCCATTCTTCCACAGAGGTAACATCCCATGCTCTGATCACAACCTCTTATCTTTTCGCTTTATTCTCTCGAGTAATTCAACTCCAAAAATCCATTGACTCCCAACCAAGACTTTCAATCTGTTTCCCGAACACCTTTTCACTCTTCCTCAGTGCCCTCAATTCCTTATTTCTCCCTTAAATTTCATGGTTAATTATGATAAACACTTCTTTGCAACACTCAAAACCCCTTGCCAATTTCTTACTTCTTTATACACAATTTAATGACTCACAACGCTGTTTAAATCCAACTCTACACACGTGCCATGCCTGCCTCCATGCAGATGAATGTGGCCGGGAATAAACCCATAGCCATGCCAATACTTCTTAGTGTATATTCACGATGGTAACTTCAAGTAGGCCCTTAATTCTGCCCATGACAGCCAATTTTGTCTAGTTGTGCTGTGTTATGAAACAATCTCAGAGTCTCAAAGGGAATGCAATAAAGCTTTGTTGCTCATTTAAATGTACACTGTGAGTCACCTTTGACTCTTGACTCTGGGAACTAGGCTAATGGAACTGCTCCTTCCTGGGGGTGCTGCTGTATTCGTGGCAGAAGGAAAGAAGAGATAGTAGAAACATATGATGTTTCTTAGAACTTCTCTTCTGAAGTGGTACATGCCACTTCCACTTCTATTTCATTGGTCAAAGGAAGTCATCTGGCTAATCTTAATATCAGTGGGGTGAGAATTATAATCCTCCTGCAGGGCTAAGCATGGTAAGGAGGAGCTAGTCAGAAGGGGCAATGAATGTTTTTACCTTAATATCACCTATCCAACAACTATCCAGTGCTACAATTTCTCATTCAATTACTTTTCCATTCCCACAAATGAGTATTTAATGCTTTCTCCACTCCCTTAAGCCTCCAATACCTCTTCTCATATCCTTACACTCTGTTGATGATCATGCTTCCCATTTCACTGAAAAAATCAAAACAATCAGAAGATAAATTCCTACCTACCCATCTACCTGCATTTGTAGATATATATGCCACCTTCCTTTGTATTAAATTTCCATGATCCCACTTGGGGCTGACCCCTTCATTTGTCTATAGATAGTATTGCCTACACCTACTCAAATTTATTGCCCCAGAAACTCTTTTTTCTTTTTTTAAATACATTTATTTATTTTATTTTTGGCTACATTGGGTCTTCATTGCTGCACGCAGGCTTTCTCTAGTTGCAGCGAGTACAGGCTACTCTTTTTTTTTTTTTTACATATTTATTGGAGTATAATTGCTTTACAATGGTGTGTTAGTTTCTGCTTTATAACAAAGTGAATCAGTTATACATATACATATGTTCCCATATTTCTTCCCTCTTGCGTCTCCCTCCCTCCCACCCTCCCTATCCCACCCCTCTAGGTGGTCACAAAGCACAGAGCTGATCTTCCTGTGCTATGTGGCTGCTTCCCACTAGCTATCTATTTTACGTTTGGTAGTGTATATATGTCCATGCCACTCTCTCACTTTGTCACCTTACCCTTACCCCTCCCCATATCCTCAAGTCCATTCTCTAGTAGGTCTGTGTCTTTATTCCTATCTTACCCCTAGGTTCTTCATGACATTTTTTTTCTTAAATTCCATATATATGTGTTAGCATACAGTATTTGTCTTTCTCTTTCTGACTTACTTCACTCTGTATGACAGACTCTAGGTCCATCCACCTCATTACAAATAGGTCAATTTCATTTCTTTTTATGGCTGAGTATTATTCCACTGTATATATGTGCCACATCTTCTTTATCCATTCATCCAATGATAGACACTTAGGTTGTTTCCATCTCCTGGCTATTGTAAATAGAGCTGCAATGAACATTTTGGTACATGACTCTTTCTGAATTATGGTTTTCTCAGGGTATATGCCCAGTAGTGGAATTGCTGGGTCATATGGTAGTTCTATTTGTAGTTTTTTAAGGAACCTCCATACTTTTCTCCATAGTGGCTGTACCAATTCACATTCCCACCAGCAGTGCAAGAGTGTTCCATTTTCTCCACACACTCTCCAGCATTTACTGTTTCTAGATTTTTTGATGATGGCCATTGTGACTGGTGTGAGATGATATCTCATTGTAGTTTTGATTTGCATTTCTCTAATGATTAATGATGTTGAGCATTCTTTCATGTGTTTATTGGCAGTCTGTATATCTTCTTTGGAGAAATGTCTATTTAAGTCTTCTGCCCATTTTTGGATTGGGTTTTTTATTTTTTTGTTATTGAGCTGCATGAGCTGCCTGTAAATTTTGGAGATTAATCCTTTGTCAGTTGATTCATTTGCAAATATTTTCTCCCATTCTGAGGGTTGTCTTTTCATCTTGTTTATGGTTTCCTTTGCTGTGCAAAAGCTTTGAAGTTTCATTAGGTTCCATGTGTTTAATTTTGTTTTTATTTCCATTTCTCTAGGAGGTGGGTCAAAAAGAATCTTGCTGTGATTTATGTCATAGAGTGTTCTGCCTATGTTTTCCTCTAAGAGTTTGATAGTGTCTGGCCTTCCATTTAGGTCTTTAATCCATTTTGAGCTTATTTTTATGTATGGTGTTAGGGAGTGATTTATTCTCTCTTCTCATTCCTCCTGAACCGTATCAAGGTCTTAATGACCTAATTTTTGTTAAGCCAATAGTCAATTCTCAGTTCTCATCTTCCTTGACCTATCAACATCCTGGGAATGATTTCTCCACTTGCCATTCAGAACACTACATATATCTGGTTTTCATTCTACCTTTTTGACCACAACTTCTCAGGCTTTTTGTGATTTCCTCCCCATTTCCCTCACTCCTCCATGTTGGGGTACTTTAGGAAGCAGTAATAGGTTTTCTTTTCTTTGTCTATGCTCTCCCCCCTTGGTAAGCTCATCCAGTTTTATGATTTTAGGCACATTATATTTGCAGCTTTCTCTCACATTTATAGTTTAAGCTTGGACCCCTCTTATGAATTTCATACTTATAAATTCAGTGCCCCTCATGAATTTCATGCTTATAAATTCAGTGTTTGCATGAGACAATCCCTGTTTACACTTGTTTTGGGGGTGTAATTATTAATAGAGTTCACTTTCACTCTCTGAAGTGTTTTAGTTTGGATGAAAACTCACGTTGCCCTTCTCATAGGTCACACAGGAGGAGATGGTTGTGAATGTGTAGAAGGAACACTGGGAAAGGCTAGAGCACAGAGTCTAGCACACCATCAAACAACTGTTTGTGTTGTGTTCTAAAGTGGGTCCTTTTAGAGTAAATATACCTTTTCACCTATGCTTTGCCTTTCTTAGAATTAAATAATTTTAGTTTTTATTAAAAAAATAATTAAGACTGAATATATAATCTGTGCACACAAATAAACTTTCTGCTTTTTAAATGTATGGTTTTGGAGGAGCTCAAAGTGAATAAGGAGCCAAGGTAAGGACTAGAGATGAACATTGTCCTGATGATGAAGAAACCACTGTAGCAAAGTATGATGTCTCAGCTAGCCGTCCATAAGCTACAGTGGTCTCCAAATCTTGTGGTTGAATACTCTATCTTTAAAAAATTTTGAGCATAAGCCACCAATAAATTCAAGTAATTGTATATGTATTCTAAAACATATATAAAAATAGAAATGAAAATGGATATGATGAAGTCAAATATAATGACTATAAACAACTTTTTATTTGTAATTTATTAATGGAGTGATTATAGAGAGCTCCTTACTCTCACTAATATAATAATAATTTAGTGTGAGCAATGTGATTGAATATCCCATTATTTTAAAACTTTCAGCTTACAATTTTTCATACAGAGATTTGAAGATCTGGTTCCTTTTATTTGAATATCTGTTTTTAATTTCTATCATAGGTTAGAGAAACCTTACCAAGATAACCAGATACAATTGGAGGGAGTACAGTGTAGTTATACTTACTAAACCACGACATTCATTTTCATCCCAGATATTAATCATGCAAATGTTTTTATTAAGGTATGGCTAGTAAATTTCCTGATATTTATTATTAAATTTTCTTTCAAATTACTTGAAGGATGTTGCATTTTTATATATTTAGTATATGAGTCCAAAACTCACTGCAATCTTTTGTTTGAAAGACTTATAAACAGGTTAGAAAATTCTGATTACAAGATTTGTTAAAAATAAACTTTGGGCTTCCCTGGTGGCGGAGTGGTTGAGAGTCCGCCTGCCGATGCAGGGAACACGGGTTCGTGCCCCGGTCTGGGAAGATCCCACATGCCGCAGAGCAGCTGGGCCCGTGAGCTATGGCCGCTGAGGCTGCACGTCCAGAGTCTGTGGTCCACAACGGGAGAGGTCACAACATTAGGAGGCCCACGTACCGCAAAATAAATAAATAAATAAAATAAATTAATAAACTTTAATTTTAGAATAGTTTTGAATTACAGAAATGTTGCAGAGAGTA
This sequence comes from Lipotes vexillifer, assembly GCF_000442215.2. Taxonomy (NCBI): domain Eukaryota; kingdom Metazoa; phylum Chordata; class Mammalia; order Artiodactyla; family Lipotidae; genus Lipotes; species Lipotes vexillifer. The sequence goes on along the minus strand of NW_006772445.1, from coordinate 334,469 downwards.
CTGAGTTCCCATGAGGCCCACCCCTAGTTTCCCTACTGTTATCATCTTACACTAGTACACAACTATTATTCACAACTAATGAACCAATGTTAATATATTACTATTAACTATAGTCCATACTTCTTTCAGATTTCCTTTGTCTTTACCTAATGTCCCTTTTCTGTTCCAGGATAGAACATGACTCCTTAGACTCTCCAGACTGTGACAGTTAACTTTCCCTGTTTTCTCAGACTTTCCTTGTTTTTGGTGACCTTGACACACTTGAGGAGTACTGGTCAGTTACAGAATGTTCCCAAATTTTTTAAGTGTGCAGATATGAATTTTTATAGATGGTACAAATCATATTGCTTTTTGTAACAAATGCATATAGATGTAGAAACATTTAAAAACAGTCATTTTAAACAACTCATCACTCTTAAAAACACCTTTTTATTTTTCATTATTAAAACCTCACCTTTATATTGAGTGGGCAGATTATACACAGTTATCACTATTTTTTGAAATTTTCTGCTAGGGGCAAACTACCAAGTGCTACATTTTCCATAGAACAGGCCAGCAGATTTAGAACAACTTGTCTTCTTCTAACAGAAAAATGCACCACTCATCTTAAGGTCAACAACTTTTTAAAGAGTTTGATGCAAGATAACAAATACGTGTCTGGTCTGGGCAGCAGATACTCTTGCTCACTCCCTACCTCATTACTGAGGTTTTTTAAGAACTCTATTGCATTTTTTAAATTAATTTTTATTGGAGTATAGTTGCTTTACAATTTGTGTTAGTTTCTACTGAACTCTGTTGTATCTTAAAGGTCTTTAAAAGGTGAATTGCATCAATGATTTCCTGCAGTACTCTGTGTACTTCTTTTATTTTGCTGCAATAGCTTGCCTGTGAATGATGAAGTGAATGGATTAAATGTGTGGCCCAATCCCTGTAATTTTTCCTTATAATCTTTTCTTTAGTCTGGCCAAAATAGTTACTCCATTAATGTTGTAATGTAAATTTTGTCAGGAAAAAACACTATTTTTAAAAAATTAGGGCTTCCCTGGTGGCGCAGTGGTTGAGAGTCCGCCTGCCGATGCAGGGGATACTGGTTCGTGTCCTGGTCCGGGAAGAGCCCACATACCGCGGAGCGACTGGGCCCGTGAGCCATGGCCGCTGAGCCTGCGCGTCGGGAGCCTGTGCTCCGCAACGGGAGAGGACACAACAGTGAGAGGCCCGCGTACCGCAAAAAAAAAAAAAAATTAAAGACCTCACTTTCTGTCAACAATATGTCTTTTATGATGCATCTTTAATATCATGGTACATAAAAAGTTAGTTTTGATGTATCTTAGTTTTGAAACAGAATTTAGCTGTTATATACTGATATACTAAGTTATATAAGAAATATTGGTATTTTCCTCCAACCTTAGAGAAAATATATCAACATGTGTAGATTGTTGTTCCAGTTCTTGTTTCTTCCATTCTTCTGTTACGTGTTCTATACATCTTCCAAAATGATTTACTCAGAAAAAGGCATATTATTTTGTCTTTGTATTGTATGTGTGTGTGTGTGTGTGTGTGTGTGTGTGTGTGTGTGTGTCTTCTGCTAATTTTTACCAAGAAAAAGAATAAGGGTTTTCTAGATAATATGTTGCTTTTAAAATTTTTTCTCATAGTGAGAAACTTCTAGAGGTGATATTATGTCTACCATGCAATTTAATAATGTTGTAAAATTAAGATGACTTTAAACATGACTGAAAAAATTATGGAGCTGTGTCTTCATGTTCTGAGTATGTAATTGTAATATGAGTTACTAATTGTGATGACTGCATACCATCACTGAAGAAAATCTCAAAGATTTGTTGTTAATGGTAGCAGATGTCAATCCATTAACTTCCTGATAATTTTGAAATTTTTGGTCTACTTTGGTCGTGTTAGGTATGATTATGTTATTGCGGTTTTCTAAGACTGCATACAAAGGATAGAAGAAGTGTCAGCCTTTCTATTTTCTTGATGTTTTTTGTGGGCTTGCATGATTCTTATCACACTCAATCTGTTGGTTTATTTTACCTGAAAAAGTTTGATCCACTGGTCAATTTGTGAAGATTAACTTGTTTAAAACTAGATAATATGATCTATAAATCCACCTAATCACATGCATTCTGAAATGTGCTTCATTACTCTGAAAGCAAAATAACACTTTAGGGCCATATAGTGGGTTAAATGGTGGGCCCCAAAATGTATGTCAACCCAGAACTTCAGAATTGGGTCTTTGTAGATGTTATCGAGATAAGGACCTAGAGATGAGATCATCTTGGATTAGGTGGGCCCTAAATCCAATAATGGGTATCTTGTAAGAGACTGAAAAGGAGAAGACACAGGGAAGAAGGCCATGGGAAGTCAGAAGCAAAGATTGGAGTGACTTTTCTACAAGCCAAGGAATGTCAAAAATTGCCAGTAGCCACCAGAAGGTGGAAGAAGCAATGAAGGATCCTCGCCTACAGACACATTCACATCTTGATTTTGGACTCCAGAACTGTGAAAGAATAAATTTCAGTTGTTTTAAACTGCCAAATTTGTGGCAATTTGTTCTGACAGCCCTAGGAAACAAATACAGGTTCCATTGTCCACTCTTCTACCCTGTGACTGTCTC
>NW_006772445.1:269936-331827 GCF_000442215.2 Lipotes vexillifer | reverse complement strand
ACTCTTTCCAGAGGAAACTTAAATACTATACCTGACTCATGCACACACACCTGACTGTAAACTGAGTGAGGTAAGAGTACAAATCCATGAATTAAATATCAATATCTCAATATCAAGAGAAGCCTTTGTATTGTTCTCGCACCTGAAGTAGATGCATCATCTTATACAACACCTGAATAACATTCAGCCCACTTTGGAGACCACTGGGGAGAGACTTTTATATTCCAAGACGTATCTGTTTAATTGTTTGAGCCGTATCTTAAAAGTCTTATCAGACAATATTCAAGACCACAGAGCAGCAAGATTTTATTCTTTGAAGAGCTGAGGAAATAGAGTAAGAGAAAGGACATGGGACCAAAGCATAGTATTTGGAGGATGTAGAGTAGGGAGGATGGACACTGAAGTTAGAATTCTGGTCCAGGATGTAACCCTGGCCTGAACACATAAAGTGCTAACATAGCTCTTTAGGGTCACAAAATATGAATAAACTTAATAAATCTGGAAAAATATTTCTACTTCTTTTTGGATGCAATTATGTCATTATTGCATTTAAAAATGATTAAAATAGTATCAAGTGCTTATTGTAGAATACAAGGATAAACAAAAATGTAAGACCTATGATGCTATTACTTGGTATATTTCTCCCACCCCCCCAACTCCCACCACCCAGTGTGTATATTTTTAAATTGGAATCACAGTATAGATTTTTATTTTCTGCTTTTGTTCACTTAGCATTTTATTGTGTGAATAATATGATTGGAAATTATGGTGTTATAGGTTGAATAATGTCCCACCAAAATTGATACATTTAAGTCCTAACCCCCAGTACCTCGGAACGTGACCTTATTTGGAAATAGGGTCCTTTCAGGTATATGGTTAAGATGAAGTCATACTGGAGTAGGATGAGTCCTTAGTCCAATATGACTGGTGTCCTTATTTGAAAAAAGGGAAATTAGACACAGATATGTACACAGGGAAAATTCCATGGAAGATGAAGACAGACTTTGGGCTTAAGCTTCTACAATACAAAGAACACCAAAGATTGCCAGCAAACCACCAGAAACTAGGGGAGAGGCATGGAACAGATTCTCCCTCACAGCCCTCAGAAGGAACCAATTCTGCCACCACTATGATTTTGCACTTGTAGCCTCAAGCACTCTGAGACCATAAATTTCTATTAAGCCATCCAGTTTGTGGTGGTTTATTATGGCAGCTCTAGCAAACTGATACATATGGTGTGGTGGTGAAGTACATGGACAATAGAGCTAGGAGGTCTGGGTCTTAAACTCAGCTCTACCTCTGACAAGCTGTGCCATTGTACATGCTAACCTTTCAGTGTCTCAGTTTACTAGCTATAAAATGGGGAGCGCTGATGCTTCAGACCTAATAGGTTTGTTATAAGGATTGACTAGGTCCATAGATACAAAGCCCTTAAAGTGGTATTCAGCATATAGTAGCCATTTAGTTCTCGTTTATTACTCTTCAAAACATTAGTAACTGGATATTATATTCTACTTATGTACCTTAACTAATCATTCTCTATTCTTTAAAATATTATAAATACTACTGCAATGAAGACAGTTATAAATAAATATTTTTTCCCATTAGGCCAGACACTATATGTGCAAACTTTGGTCAGAGAATATTAGTCTTAAGTTTCTGGATACTATATGTTTAAAAATTCCTACTTTGAACAGCTGTGTTTTAAAGGAATCCCCTCATTGTATCTTGACTAGCATTAGGCATTGCAGTTAACTAAAAATATTGCTCATTTCATAAAATTATTGTATTTGCTTTCTTTTTGTTACTTGTATGGTAATAAGATTGAATAAAATTTATTAATTTTTGAATGCTAACATTTGAGTGATGAGTATTTGCTTGATGAAAAAGAAATGTGGTTCTTATGGGAAATACACTAGAGCCTATCTCTTTAGAGAGGAAAAGTCAAGCATCTCGAAGTCATTCACTTCAACCTGCTCTTATCCCCTGTGAGACATTGGACTTTATCAACTCATTGCTAATAAAATTCACTTTTATCACCTGCAGAGCTTCTCCTCATTCTAGATAAACTGCTAAAGCAATCTACAAATATTTTAAAGTGACATGTCATCCATTCACTGAATAAAAAAGCCCTGTGCTCAGTACAACCTTACAGAGACTGAAAGAACACTGCATTAGGTCTTTATAATATGCGATGTGCCAAGGACTCGTATGTGAAATGACGCTGAGATAGGAGGTGGGGAGAAATGAACAGGCTGGTGCTTTGTTGCTGTCAGGAGCAAAAGCATATTAATCAATGCCTTTATGAATAAAAATCTGCTAATATCATAATATCATGGCTTAAAATAAACAATCTCACAGGCAGTATGTCTCAAAACAAGCCTTTGTCCTCAAGACGATCTTGCTGGGTAAAAATTTGCCTTAAAAGGTGCTGACAATTCAGTGTGAAAGGGAGCCTTATTTTTTTTAACTCAGGAGTTTAAAAAAATAACTAAAACAAAGACCAAAGAAGAAACCTCTTGTGAATTTCAGTTACTTATGTGTAACATGCCTAGATTTAGGAGTTCAGGAACAGCTTTATTGGATCTTCTACATCATATGAAAAATTCCTTGGTATATTTCAGGCATCAAATTCTGTCAGCCCAGACTCAGGGCATTCATCATGCATGTATTGAGCTCCAAAAAAAATTAATACTTTATTCAGTCTCTTGAAAAATGATAAAATGACAAAAAACAAACAGACAAGTCCCAAATCCATACTACTTATCTTTGTGGTAGAAGCCGAAGAATTTTGTAGAAGCTGTAATATAAGGAGAAATTATTATAGTCCTCATTTTATCCTTGTAACTTTCATTCAGTTAATAGTTATCTATTAATGTCCTACTAGAGCCGGGTTCTGTAATGATGCTGGGGACATGGCAATGAACAAGAATAAATCCTGCTGCCAGGAATTCACAATCTGGTGGGAAAGGTAGATAAATGAAGAGTCATAACTGTAAGACAACTGCTATTAAAGAAGAATGTTGGAGAAGCATGAGAGTAACGGGAGCAAATCCCACTCTGTTGAAGTGAGGTAGATGGGCAAAGGGCAAGCTAAGAGGCTGGAGAAAGAAACATCTGAGCTAAGTTTTAAGTAGAAATAAAAACTGAGTGTGGAATGGGAAAAAGAAGAGAAGTTCAGTGGAATGACATGAGCTGAGATGTAGAAGGGTGTCTTTCATGTCATGGGCAGGGAACTGCACTCATTGGTTAAATCTCAAGTGTAAGTGGATAGGCAAAGGAGGCCAGAAAAGCATGCAGAGCTTGCATGTGCCTACCGTAAAGTTAAATTTCAAGCAGGCAATGGGAACGCATCCAGGATTTTAAGTTGGGCAGTAACTTGATCAGTGCAGTCTAGAAAATCAACCTCTTAGTCAGTGGAGCAGTGGTCTCTGATGGAGGTAGGGTCCATTGAGAAGGAAGTACTAAAGCTTATGTTTTCGCTTACTATGTATCTTAAAAATAAGAAAACTATTAGATTGTGCTCAGTTTGATGGGATGCACTAGAAAGAAACTTTACTGTTCCTCTTTTTTTTTTTTTTTTTTTTTTTTTTTTTGCGGTACGCGGCTTCTCACTTTTGTGGCCTCTCCCGTTGGGGAGTACAGGCTCCGGACGCGCAGGCTCAGCGGCCATGGCTCACGGGCCTAGCCGCTCCGTGGCATGTGGGATCTTCCCGGACCGGGGCACGAACCCGTATCCCCTACATCGGCAGGCGAATTCTCAACCACTGCGCCACCAGGGAAGCCCTGTTCCTCTAACTTTTAACCCACTCTGTAGGCTGGCTCCTTTCCTGCCACTGGATGAAATTTTGTGCAGGTCTTATTGCTTTTCTGATCACTTTTAGGGACAAGTAGAGTATCATTTTAGGAGGTAAAATGCCAAGTCCCTGCAATAATCAAAATGATACCTTCATGTGAAATTAAAGCTTTCTTCTCCTGTACGTTGGGTCTTCTTTGGGATAGGAGGCCGGAGGGCAGAAGCTTCTTTTCTATTCTGTCCTTGTTCTTCATCTTCTTCTTCTCTGCCTCTCCATGCACCAGGGTTGGGGTGGACCAAGATGGAGGTGTGAGGAGTATGCTTGTGATCTGGTTTTGGGACCCTCCGGCACCACGTGGACTCAAGTCATGAGGTGCTCTTGAGGTTTTCTTGGGGATTCATCCTCTCAGAACCTTTGTCTACAATTCCTACCACATGAGAATACTTGTTTCTTCCTTCAGCAGGCCACTTGCTACACCCTTCCTTAGTCCTTCAGATTCCTAGAAATTCACCTTTTTTCAGGATTACTTTCCTCTTTAGGGCAGAGACCATTTCAAGGTATTTCCAGGCCAGCTTTCTCCCATCTGGTTCATATGTCTGTTCACTTTCATTCCCATCATAAGTGAAAATGCAGATCACCCCTAGGGCAATCCTCTCTCTCCAGCTCACTCTTTCTCTTTATCTCTCTGTGTCTCTGTCTCTTTCACACACACACACGTACACACACACACACACACACACACACGTTCTTTCTCCATCTTTCTTCTTCTGTCTTGGGTTGATATGACTTCAGTATATAATCGTAGTTCTTAATTTTTCTAAATTCCTATATACCTGCTTAGCTATCTGATTGATATCCTTAAAGCATCCCTTGATTTACTTGGGAGAGAGAGAAAAGCCTCCTTGAAAGGTAGGGGGAGCTCACAGCACTCTCCAAACTCCAAATGAATTCCAGCCTTTCTGTAGCTGGAGGTGAGTGATCTCTAATTCTTGAAGAATAGGTTTTATTATCTCATCACCTTCTTATATGTGATTTATCAACTATCTGTGGGATTTAGGTATGGGTTTCCTTTTGCAGTGGTTCTCAACATTTGGAGCTGAGAATAAATAAAGAGAATTATACTTATTATCCCTGTTAAACCAAGAATTAAATTACGATGTAGAACTATTTAGTACATAGATGAAGATCCTAAAAATATTTTATAGGTATAAAAATATATAAATATATATTTATATATATAATTTATATATGTATATAAATATATATATACCTATATATTATATATAGGTATATATTTATTATATAATATATATAGGTATATATTTATTATATAATATATATAATATGTATATAAATATATAAATATATCAATATATCAAGGATAGATTCTCAAAAGAGAGGCTTGATCAAAAGTTAGCACTGCACTAGTATAAAAACACCTTGGTGTGGGTTTGACAGGATATGGGGAGACTATTATATGGGGTGGGTGAAATGTGTTAAGGACCTAAACCAAGGGAGCAAAATTGCCAGTGGAGAGGTACAGACAGCAGAATATCCTGGACTGGGAGATTGACATTATTATGGGGACTTCCCTGGTGGCCCAATGGTTAAGAATCCACCTGCCAATGCAGGGGACACGGGTTCAACCCCAGGTCTGGGAAGATCCACATGCCATGGAGGAGCTAAGCCCATGCGCCACAACTACTGAGCCTGCGCTCTAGAGCCCACAAACCACAACTACTGAGCCTGCATGCCACAGCTACTGAAGCCCACATGCCTTCAGCCCGTGCTCCGCAACAAGAGAAGCCACTGTAGTGAGAAGCCTGCGCACCTCAACGAAGAGTAGCCCCTGCTCACCGCAACTAGAGAAAACCTGTGAGCAGCAAAGAAGACCTAACGCAGCCAATAATAAATAAATCAATTAATTAATTTAAAAAAGACACTATTATGGACTGAATTGTGTTCCTCTCAAAATTTATATGTTGAAGCCCTAACCCCCAGTACCTCAGAATGTGACTCCACATGGAGATAGGATCTTTAAAAAGATAAGTTAAAATGGGGGTAATTATGATGGGTCCTAATCCAATCTGACTGGTGTCCCAATAAGAAGAGATTAGGACACATGAGAGACACCAAAGATGCAAGCACACAGAGAAAATGCCACATGAGCGCACAGAGAGAAGGCAGCCATCTGCAAACCAAGGAGGGTGCCTCAGGAGAAGCAAACTCTACTGACACCTTGATGTTGAACTTTCAGTTTCCAGAACTGTGAGAAAATAAGGTTCTGTTGTTTAATCCACCCAGTCAGTGATATTTTGTTATGGAACCCTATCAGTCTAAAACAGGTGCCCAATACAGGAGAGTGGAGAAGTGACTAGGACCTTGATTCACCAAGATAAGAGTTATGTGGTAGGGTCACTTGTGTGAGTCTTGGGAGGAGGACTCTTGCCTTTCCCCTTCTGTTCTTACTTTTCTTGTATATTGTTCACTTACAAATCAAGGGTTCATCCAAACTAATATACTGTTCTATGTTGAGGGAAGATAAAATCAGAGGACATTACACATTATGGTTCAAAGCAAGGGTCTTTGAGTCAGTAGAACTTGTGTTCAAATCCTAGCTATACCATTTTGAGCAAGTTATGTAATCAGTCTTTTGAAGTGAATTAAACCAATTTGGTTACTTGCAATTCTTTGGTAAGTGTTTATATCCTCCATAAAGCTAATTAACAAAAGCTCTATTTATTTTTTCTAAAGATAGATGAAGAATTTAGAGTATCAGCCTTTAGATTATGGCTTTTGATCAGTCTTGCGAAGTGCTGAGTAACCCTGCAGTGTTTTCCCAGTTAGGTACTTCAGATGTTTACTAATCACTGTAGGGAATAAAATAAAACTATATATCAAAGCTATATGTCACATTGTCCAATCCAAAGAATTTTAAGATAAATGAGACATAATGTAAAACTCCCTAGGGCTTCCCTGGTGGTGCAGTAGTTGGGAGTCTGCCTGCCGATGCAGGGGAAGTGGGTTCGTGCCCCGGTCCGGGAGGATCCCGCGTGCTGCGGAGTGGCTGGGCCCGTGAGCCACGGCCGCTGGGCATGCGCATCCGGAGCGTGTGCTCCCCAACGGGAGAGGCCACAACAGTGAGAGGCCCGTGTACCGCAAAAATAAAAAAAAGAAAACCCCTAAGTTGACTTGCCCTTCTGTAAAATGGATTAATTTTACCAACACCACATTCATAACGCAAGGATTAAAGTAAATCACGTCAGTAAAGCACTGAGCTTCATTTCTGGCATATAGTTGGAACTTAAAAGTAGTTGGTTATTTTCCCTGAAAGATGACATGAATTAAGTTGTTCTACAAGGAAAATAGCTTCCAGTTTGTTGCTAAACCAATAACTAGGAAATCTGATCTAGGAATTTACTGATCAGTAGCAAACATTTTTTTACCCTACACATCATATCAATTAAGGGATTGCTCTGGTCTTGAATATTTAAATTGTTTTTTAATCAAACATTTGTCAAGCTTCTGTTTTAATACACCTTTTTAAATCCAGGAAAACAATTTTTCTTTCAATCTTTACTCATTTCTGCTAAGAAGTATAAATTTCTATCCAAAAAAGGGTGGGCAAATGTTTCTGTAGATTAAGTTTTGAATTGTGAACAATTTACACAGTAAGTCTTTCACTTTTGTGCAAGAAAGCTGAGAGTTATTAAGACAACATTTTAGGTTTGATATAATCTTGTGTCCACTGGACCAAGAGAGCACAGACTAGATTATTAAATTATATTTTGTTACTGAGGGCATATATGACTTAGGCTATTGTTTAAACTCTAAACATGCTTTTTTGATTTGTTAGATTGCCTCTTTTTCCTTTATCTAATTTCTTGATGTTTTGCTGGTACCACTGTAAATATTAGGAGAAAATGCAGTTCAGTGTCATAACTTTCAGAAAAGCTGTATTTAGTATAAGATTTCAACTATTCAATGTAAACTGAGAAACTCAGTCAAAAATGCAAACATTTAGGCTGTGTGATAATCCTCCCCATATTTGGAAACATTCTAAATGGGATAAGTTGAAAGAAGGGAACTGATATTATTACAACTCAATTTCTAAACAATGATTGATCCTTCTCTTTTCCAAAACTGTAATTTAAGCAGGAAAACATGTTGCCTTAGCCATTGCTATATCCTTCAGAAATAAGAACAGCTGTTTTGCCAGCAGTGTGGATTCCTTTTTCTATCATGTAAGTAGCATTAGAAAAAAGTTTTTCTGATTTCAAAAGGACCAGCTGCTCTGATGTTTTGGGAATATTCCCATATGTTCTGAATGGGAAAAGATAAATGAAGCCAAACCAAAGACTTCTGACTTCATAAAAGAGACAAAGCTTTTCAAGACTTTCTCAACAGAAAGTTTATAATTAGAGTATTAATTTCCTGGAGGGAATTTTTGCTTCTTTGTGTAACTTAAAGGACAAATTTTTTCATTCAATCTCCCATAGAGTTTTGTTTTGTACTTAGAATTAATAGTCCAATGAGCCCAAAATAGTCCCTGATGCTTGGCTGAAAAGCTAATTCAAGAGCAACTAGTAGTGTATTAAAACATAAATTAGTATTCAAAATCAGGGTCTTGCAGCCCATTATAGAAATATGTGAATCTGCTATACAAATGACTAATTTCATATTTGTGTTTAAGCTAACTGGCATTGCTTTGAAGACATCTGTTGTATGAATACTAACATTTAGACTATATAAAGAAGAACAAACAGAAACTTCTCTCCGAAGAAACCCCTTGCTGAGATACTTAATCGTGTACAACCTGTGAATCAACTAGAAGAGCCTGACTTAGAAATCAACCACCATTTCTCACATCTATAGCAATGGTCTTTCGTTAACTTGTAGAGGCTCTCAAGTTTATTAGTGGCAAGAAAGAAATTGCAGTCCTTTGGTCAGGTCCAGACAATGTATGTGAAGTAGGCTGGGAAACAGATCCATGTGGGAGGACATGAGACAAAATTTTCTGGTGGGGCTGGGCCTGGAGGTGACCTCTCCATGGGGAAATTGTACGTGATCTTGGACCTAAGAAATATGTATGTTCCTTTAAGTTTGACGAGTAGATAACCTGAACTAGTTGTTTGGGTTAAAGAAGGAAATTTAGCACAGGAATAAAAAAGGGAATTGCATCTTTATCAGTAAGGCTCATATTTGTCCTCTAAGCCACCATTTTTAGCCCATGCTATTCCTGTATTACCTTTATCTTCTTTAGACTGTCAACCTGCAAGATAATTTTGTTATATTTTAATTTCTATTGTTTGTGTTGTAAATAAAGTAGGTATATTAATCATATTTTTGTAAAAACATACATGTTCTTTTCCTCTCTGATATTTATATACACACTGAGGAACTTCCTTCACTATTGCTTCACTCTGATTATTTGAGAATCAACATCCAAGTGTAAAGGATCTGTTTATGTAGTCAAACACATCACTTAAATCTGATTTAATTTGGGTAAACTGACACCTATTAATTGTGTTCTGGACAATATAGTATAATGTTTAGTGATAATAATTTAAAAAATAATAACAATATCAGCTGACATTTAGAGAATGCTAACAAATTCCAGTTGCTGATCTTTCCTGTCATTCTATGTTTTCAGTAATCTCTTAGAGCACGTATTTTTTTTTTAAACATCTTTATTGGAGTATAATTGCTTTACAATGGTGCCTTAGTTACTGCTGTATAACAAAGTGAATCAGCTATACATATACATATATCCCCATAACTCCTCCCTCTTGCATCTCCCTCCCACACTCCCAATCCCACCCCTCTAGGTGGATACAAAGCACTGAGCTGATCTCCCTGTGCTATGTGGCTGCTTCCCACTAGCTATCTATTTTACATTTTGGTAGTGTATGTATGTCATTGCCACTTTCTCACTTCATCCCAGCTTACCCTTCTCCCTCCCCGTGTCCTCATGTCCATTCTCTACATCTGCGTCTTTATTCCTGTCCTGCCCCTAGCTTCTTCAGAACCATTTCTTTTTGTTTTTTAGATGGCATATATATATATATGTTAGCATATGGTATTTCTTTTTCTCTTTCTGACTTACTTTACTCTGTGTGACAGCCTCTAGGTCCATCCACCTAACTACAAATAACTCAGTTTCGTTTCTTTTTATGGCTGAGTAATATTCCATTGTATATATGTGCCACATCTTCTTTATCCATTCATCTCCCAATGGACACTTAGGTTGCTTCCATGTCCTGGCTACTGTAAATAGAGCTGCAATGAACTTTGTGGTACATGACACTTTTTGAATTATGGTTTTCTCAGGGTATGCACAGTAGTGGGAATTCTGGGTCATATGGTAGTTCTATTTTTAGTGTTTCAAGGAACCTCCATACTGTTTTCCATAGTAGCTGAATCAATTTACATTCCCACTAAGAGTGCAAGAGGGTTCCCTTTTCTCCACACCCTCTCCAGCATTTATTGTTTGTAGATTTTTTGATGATGGCCCTTCTGACTTGTGTGAGGTGATATCTCATTGTAGTTTTGATTTGCATTTCTCTAATGATTAGTGATGTTGAGCATCCTTTCATGTGTTTGTTGGCAATGTGTATATCTTCTTTGGAGAAATGTCTACTTAGGTTTTCTGCCCATGTTTGGATTGGGTTGTTTGTTTTTTTGATATTGAACTGCATGAGCTTCTTGTATATTTTGGATATTAATCCTTTGTTGGTTGCTTCATTTGCAAATATTTTCTCCCATTCTAAAGGCTGTCTTTTCATCTTGTTTATGGCTTCCTTTGCTGTGCAAAAGCTTTTAAGTTTCATTAGGTCCCATTTATTTATTTTGGTTTTTATTTCCTTTTCTCTAGGAGGTGAGTCAAAAATGAACTTGCTGTGATTTATGTCATAGAGTGTTCTGCCTATGTTTTCCTTTAAGAGTTTTATAGTGTCTGGCCTTACATTTAGGTCTTTAATCCATTTTGAGTTTATTTTGATGTATAGTGTTAGGGAGTGTTCTAATTTCATTCTTTTACATGTAGCTATCTAGTTTTCCCAGCACCACTTATTGAAGAGGCTGTCTTTTCTCCATTGTATATTCTTGCCTCCTTTCTCAAAACTAAGGTGAACAGATGTCTGGGGGTTTATCTCTGGGCTGTCTATCCTACTCCATTGATCTATATTTCTGTTTTCCTGCCAGTACCATATTGTCTTGATTACTGTAGCTTTGTAGTATAGTCTGAAGTCAGGGAGCCTGATTCCTCCAGCTTCGTTTTGCTTTCTCAAGATTGTTTTGGCTATTCGGGATCTTTTGTGTTTCCATACAGATTGTGAAATTTTTTGTTCTAGTTCTGTGAAAAATGCCAGTGGTAATTTCATAGGGATTGCATTGAATCTGTAGATTGCTTTGGGTAATATAGTCATTTTCACAATGTTGATTCTTCCAATCCAAGAACATGGTATATCTCTCCATCTATTTGTATCATCTTTAATTTCTTTCATCAATGTCATAGTTTTCTGTGTACAGGTCTTTTGTCTCCCTCGGTAGGTTTATTCCTAGGTATTTTATTCTTTTTGTTGCAATGGTAAATGCGAGTGTTTCCTTAATTTCACTTTCATATTTTTCATCATCAGTGTATAGGAATGCCAGAGATTTCTGTGCATTAATTTTGTATCCTGCTACTTTACCAAATTCATTGATTAGCTCTCATAGTTTTCTGGTGGCATCTTTAGGATTCTCTAAGTAGAGTATCATGTCATCTGCAAACAGTGACAGCTTTACTTCTTCTTTTATTCCTTTTTCTTCTCTGATTGCTGTGGCTAAAACTACCAAAACAATGTTGAATATTAGTGGTGAGAGTGGGCAACCTTGTCTTGTTCCTGATCTTAGTGGAAATGGTTTCAGTTTTTCACCATTGAGGATGATGTTGGCTGTGTGTTTGTCATATATGGCCTTTATTATGTTGAGGAAAATTCCTTCTATGCCTACTTTCTGCAGGGTTTTTATCATAAATGGGTGTTGAATTTGGTCGAAAGCTTTTTCTACATTTATTGAGATGGTCATACGGTTTTTATTCTTCAGTTTGTTAATATGGTTTATCACGCTGATTGAGTTGCATACATTGAAGAATCCTTGCATTCCTGGGGTAAACCCCACTTGATCATGGTGTATGATCCTTTTAATGTGTGTTGGATTCTGTTTGCTAGTATTTTGTTGAGGATTTTTACATCTATGTTCATTAGTGATATTGGCCTGTAGTTTTCTTTCTTTGTGATATCTTTGTCTTGCTATGGTATCAGGGTGATGGTGGCCTTGTAGAAGGAGTTTGGGAGTGTTCCTCTCTCTGCTATATTTTGGAAGAGTTTGAGAAGGATAGGTGTTAGTTCTTCTCTAAATGTTTGATAGAATTCGCCTGTGAAGCCATCTGGTCCTGGGCTTTTGTTTGTTGGAAAATTTTTAATCACAATTTCAATTTCATTGCTTGTGATTGGTCTGTTCATATTTTCTAGTTATTCCTGGTTCAGTCTCGGAACGTTGTGCATTTCTAAGAATTTGTCCATTTCTTCCACGTTGTCCATTTTATTGGCATAGAGTTTCTTGTAGTCGTCTCTTAGGATGCTTTGTATTTCTGCCATGTCTGTTGTAACTAATCCTTTTTCACTTCTAATTCTACTGATTTGAGTCTTCTCCCTTTTTTTCTTGATGAGTCTGGCTAAAGGTTTATCAATTTTGTTTATCTTCTCAAAGAATCAGCTTTTAGTTTTTTTGATCTTTGCTATTGTTTACTTTGTTTCTATTTCATTTATTTCTGCACTGATATTTATGATTTCTTTCTTTCTGCCTACTTTGGGTTTTGTTTGTTCTTCATCTTCTAGTTCCTTTAGGTGTAAGTTAAATTGTTTATTTGAGATTTTTCTTGTTTCTTGAGGTAGGTTTGTATTGCTTTAAATTTCCCTCTTAGAACTGCTTTTGCTGTATCCCATAGATTTTGGATCATCGTGTTTTCATTGTCATTTGTCTCTAGGTATTTTTTGATTTTCCTCTTTGATTTCTTCAGTGATCTCTTGGTAATTTACTAACGTATTGTTTGGCCTCCACGTGTTTGTATTTTTTACGTTTTTTCCCCTGTAAGTGATTTCTAATCTTATAATGTTGTGGTCAGAAAAGATGCTTGATATAATTTCAATTTTCTTAAATTTACTGATGCTTGATTTGTGACCCAAGATGTGATCTATCCTGGAGAATGTCCCATGTGCACTTGGGAAGAAAGTGTAATCTGCTGTTTTTGGGTGGAATGTCCTATAAATATCAATTTAATCTATCTGGTCTACTGTGTCATTTAAAGCTTCTGTTTCCTTATTTATTTTCTGTTTAGATGATCTGTCCATTGGTATAAGTGAGGTGTTAAAAGTCCCCCACTATTATTGAGTTACTGTCGATTTCCTTTTTTATAGCTGTTAGTATTTGCCTTATGTATTGAGGTGCTCCTATGTTGGGTGCCTAAATATTTACAATTGTTATATCTTCTTTTTGGACTGATCCCTTGATCATTAGGTAGTGTCCTTCTTTGTCTCTTGTAACATTCTTTTTTAAAGTCTATTTTATCTGATATGAGTACTGCTACTCCAGCTTTCTTTTGATTTCCATTTGCATGGAATATCTTTTTCCATCCCCTCACTTTCAGTCTGTATGTGTTCCTAGGTCTGAAGTGGGTCTCTTGTAGACAGCATATGTATGGGTCTTGTTTTTGTATTCATTCAGCCAGTCTATGTCTTTTGGTTGGAACATTTAATCCATTTACATTTAAGGTAATTATGGATATGTATGTTCCTATTACCATTTTCTTAATTGTTTTTGGTTTGTTATTATAGGTCTTTTCCTTCTCTTGTGTTTCCTGCCTAGAGAAGTTCCTTTAGCATTTGTTGTAAAGCTGGTTTGGTGGTATAGCACATATTTTTTAACAACTATTTTTTTATGGATCAGGAAACTAGAGCCTAGATAGATTAAGTATCTTTCTTAAGGTCACATAGATAATAGAGGGAAACTAGGATTGGAAGCCTGTGTTGCCTAACTCCAGATCCAAAGCCTTCACTGTTTTCATTACATCATCCTGCTCTCTTGACTAGGATCTCCCTAGGAACAATGGGGAGGCATGAACCATTTTGATTTCATATATAATGTCTTCAGTACACTGTGGTTTCTTTTCTTCATTTTACATTCATGTCTTTTTAATCTCCCTCCCTTCTATCACAGGTATCCAGTTCTCTCATGCTGCCCTAGGCCTTCCCATGTATAAAGTTATTAGGCTATTTTTCTTGGAGATGGAAACACTTATGACAATTTTATAAAAAGTATATAGGCAGCAGGCAATACTTACTACAAATGAATGAATCATAAATTAGAGAATTTCCACTGTTGTTTCAGGTTTTAGGAGAACTGGGGACTTTCCTGAAACCCTCTAAGTATTGTCTTTTGGCTAATTTCCTCCACACAAGGTTGACAGTGGAGGGATGAGTTTATTTGGAAAGTTGAAGCTAGGCAGGTCTCCTTCCTTTCTACACCCACACAACCCACTGCCTCCAGGTCAGGATGAAGCTTTGCTGAATCCCACTGTGGTTCAAGATCCAGAAAGCCCTGTGCTTGTGAATATTCCCTTCATAGTATACAGCATTAGTTTATGCTGCAAGTGCTTCTGAAATGGTGATGTGAGTTAGAAAAATAAGAGTTGTAGCAGAGTAAGAATTAAGTCTTCTGGATGCAATGGGACCATTCTTTGCATGAATATGACTTTTGGCTTGTGTTTCCTATTATGATTTCTTACAGTGGGGGAATTTTGCTGAGATATGCCTCATCTGTTGCTACCATTTGAGGCCACCTTGTTTTTTAAACTGATTGTATATCTTTGAATAACTAAACCCGAATGTATTCTAGTCCTATAGACTACGTGTGTTTATGTGGTGCATACTTCTGGGTATATGTGTGTGTATATGCACCTATGTGTATGTGTGTGTGTTTCGGGAATGGGTGTGACTCTTCCTTAGCTTAACAGAAATGTTGCAGTGTGTAAAACTGATGTATTATTTCTCAATGGTGAAACAATCTCTAGACTTCCTATAGGCTTCTATACCATTAAATAGAAATACTTTGTATCCTTTTAAAAGTTTGAGTTTATGTCTTAGAGTGAGAACTGGCAAAAATTTGGAAATAGCCAACAAAATTTCTTTATTAAAAGAGACAGAATCCTCACTTGGCATGGTACCCACACAAGTCATTATCTAAAAGAGTCTATATTGTTAACCTAAGTATAAGGGCTTGTCAAAAACTGTGAAAGGGTTGAGACTTTACCTTAGTTGCAACATAACACATTAATCCCCCCAGTTTCATAGATGGTAGGGATACAAGCATCCTGGGTTAGAGACATAGCACAGTTTATTACTCACAACCAATACCTGCAGCCAGATAATCAGCATTTTTGTGCTGTTCCCTGACCTCCAATTCCCACAAGATGATGCAGAGAGGCCACCAATACCCACACACACAGTGCAGTGAGTTACAGAAGTAGAATGCAGAATTTAGGAACCAGGAACCACTTACAATGAGCAGAAAGCAAACCTGTCCTCTGCTTTGGAGGAAAACACTATCTCTATCTTCCAAGGCTGCTTAATATACAATTATCCTTGAACATATAGTCTGCCACAAAGGACAATCAGTGCCTTTGCTTTTAAGACATGCAGAAATGCAAGAGACTCATGCAGGATTTTCTCTCAACAGTTTATTTCTCTGCTTTCCTTTTCTTGGTATCTATTTTTTTCCTTTCCAATACCCATGCCATACTATCACCTTGAATTTATGACCAAAACTAACAGAGAGGTAAGTGTTCAATGTGTTAGTTGAATAGTCAATTTGGATGCATTTTATAGCTGATCTGATCATTTGTACAGACATTGGTCAAAAATAACTGTCATAAGAAACTTCTACTAGAATTTTTTTTTCCCTCAGAACCAAGGCTTGAGGGTGAAGAGTAAAACCTGACTAGGGTAAAGCCTGACTAGGATTGTCAGGATCTGAGGCCTCAGGGCCCAGTTCTAGAACAAACACTGAGTCAAAAGAGTTAGGTGAGGATTGGCAAGTGTGGCAACTATAACTTATCTAGGGAACTGGATTAGAAGGAAAATGTCTTAAGAACTGGCTTCCTAGTTATCTTCTGCTTGGCTTTGCTCCTACACCCATTTTCCATTCTTGTGACCATTCTGTCTGCTATAAGAGGCCTGTGCCTAGGCACTGCATTACCCAGAATCCCTTGCCAACTGGCTTCCACTGGGAGGCACCAGTAGTGTGATTGAAGGTGGGGAAGAGGGAAAGGTAGGGGAATTTTTTTCCTAGGCCCTTCTTGGGCCGTGTTTCTGGAAGTGACTCAGACCTTCCATAAGTGCAGCTCCAGCTCCTTTCAGGCAGCCCTTCTTCCACAGCTCTGGTTCTCACTGGATTCCAGTGTTTCAGGACTAGGCTTCCCATTGGCTTCCCACTGCTGTTTGTCTTCAGGTACCTCAAAATTCCTTGGCAATTCTCTTAACTTTTGCCCACCCCTCTATAAGTTGAACTTCATTTGGGTCTCTTAAATATTTTGAGTTGGTTTCTGGTTCCTACTGAGACTCTGACTGATAGAACTAGAGAAAAAATGTGGGACCCTAGTCTCAAAGGGCCTAAGATAATAATCAGCATTTATTAAGCCATTAATGTGTGTTGGTTTAAACCTCACAGCAAACCTAGGAGGTGGAAACTATTAGTGGCTCCATTAGACAAATAAAGAAACTGGGGCACAGAAATCTAGCAATTGGGGGAACAGAGACTTAAACCCAAGCAGTTGGACTCTAAAGCCCTCACTGGTAACACTGCACACTACAAGTCACATGGCCAAGGTCAGACACTGCCATATGCTCCTCTACAGGGCAAAGCCTTAGTCATCATAATCTGAGGAGGAGGCAGGTGACCTCTAAGAAGGCATAAGCCAAGAGTAAAATGATAACAACTGGTTTTCAGGATTAGTGTGGGATCAGGAGCAAGCTGTCCTGCTGCTGAATAACTGGTGCTTTAGTCTAGGACTGGTCCTGCATCATAGGCCTAGACTGAATCCAGTTTTCTGAGGTTAAGACTCCCTAGCTGTGGGAGGGATGAAGGGCTATACGGACAAGAAGTCAAGGACGGGGTGTGTGTGTGTGTGTGTGTGTGTGTGTGTGTGTGTGTGTCATTGCCATGTCTAGGTTTCAAGCTGTAAAGATCTATGTCCTTTGTAAATAGATATATCCATGTAAGAATGGTATTGATAAAGTACACTACTGAATGCAGACAGCAGTTAGTGCCATTCAAAACCAACTAGAATGTCAAAATATTTCAAAAGAGAGCTATATACTAGTAAAATTAATTGAACTGAGTCAAACAGAATAAGCAAAATAAAAACAGCATGTACAGTTGAGTGGCCATCTGACTTTCAGATGTCTGGCACTATTAACTTTCTAAAACAACCATGAACATGAAAATAAGCAAAAAGGCTAATAATCCGAAACAGTAAAAATAGCCCATAACATATTTCAGAACATTGAATGGCTAAAAGGAAAAGCATTATTTCTTCAACTAATAATTACAATAAAACTTATTTCTCATTGGCACCAAAGCCCAGAAGCCCTGGAGAAATAACAGAGTAGACAGTGAAAAGACTGATGAAAGAGGATTTGGAAATATCCACATACAAGTTTGTCTCAGAGAGACAACTGGCTAGTCTCTTTGCAAATGCCATGTGGCCAGAAGAGAGAAGAAAACAATGAACAGTCGTGAGGAACTGTGTTGAGAAGTGACAGCCAGTATCAGAAATCCTCACTAGGGGAGGCAGAAGAAATACCAATTTGCTGAATCCAGCAGCCAGAGATCACTCACTGTGCTGGTGAGCATAGCTCAGCCTCTTCTGGCAGTCACAGTATTCCATTCCAGGCACTCCAACCAGCACAGGACAGGAGCCTGTGATCACCTGACTGCTTCAATTCCCAGCAAATCCTTCTGCATCACCACCTCATTTATTACTCTACTACAGCCTTGTCTTGATTCTGTCCTTGTAGTCTTAGAAGCTGCTCCAGGGGGAAAAGAAAATGTAGTAAATGCTGATCATAATTTTCCCCTCTTAGTGATTCTGAGTGAACATTTATTTACACCCCCAAAACATGTGAGAGTCTAAAGTAAGAATGCCATTTAATTTTGATAAATCCAGTCTGTCAAAATAATTTAACATTGAAACCTTTTTATTTCTGTTTCAAGAACAACCTTTGGGAAATGCTGCTATAGTCACTCTAGACCAGACACAGGTGCATTCTGGAGTCACCTGTATCAATCAGAATTAGGTAATATAAGGAGAGTTTAATAAAGGGACTGTTTGCAAAAGTGTGGACTCAACTTAGGTAAAGGAACAAAGGGGAGTGAGAAACCTGGGCAGTGACAGCAGAGAGCCATTACTGTTCCCCGGATGCTGAAACTGCAGAGACAGACAGCTGTAAGGCAAGAGGTAGCCTCTGGGAGAAAGATGCAGCCAACCTGAGACATAAACACCTGACCTTCCTATCGTCCCTTCCTTTGCATCTGCTGTTGCCTCCTCTGTATGCCAGTGGCTGCCTCACTGTAAGCTGGAGGGCAAGATAGCTCCCAGGGCAAAATGTGCAGGTCAGTGGCCCAGGATGGAGAAGGGGAGGGTGGATGGCTTTGAGGGAAAAGAGAAGACTCTCGACATCACTTCCCCTACTATCAAGTAGAAACATCCTAAGTTAAAGGCAAATAATCTGCGAAGTTTGTGTAATAAGTAGACACACAAAGATATCTCTCCAGAACTTAAAGAACAGAAATATTTGGATGGATCAGTGCAGTGTTGCTCATCCTTGACATGTAATACAGCTCTGTATTGCCATGTAATACAGTAAGGATGGCTTCTGGTAGATTTTGAATCAAATAAAGCTGTTGATCAACTTGGTTAATGCATGCAGCAAAATTAGTGTCAAGTTCTGTTTCATGCGAGTACTTCTCAGCAAAAAGATCAGAAAATATTGCTGAATATTCAGTGATTGCTGAAAAGTATGGAAAAAGTTGCTTGACTAGACTTCAGAGTAAATCATGGCATTAGAAGACAAAATACAATGAGCAGGCTTGAAGTTGCAGGCAAATATTTTGATAAAGAACAATTCATTCATCTATTTAGAGATATTATGCATGGAGTTTCTGTTTTGAACAGTAAATTACTTATTTGCCATTCCGGGCGGGGGGGTAGGCAGTATTTCAGAATAAGCTTGAGAATTTAGAGTCAGAGAAACTTGGGTTAGAGTCCTGTTTTCCTCACTTACATGGCGGTACCTGCCTGGCAAATTCATCAGTCTTTGTAGGCATTATTTTAGTTAAATTATAAATAGAAGCTAATGTTTGCCAAGCTCTTATTTTATGCCAGGCATTAGATTGTGCATTATCTCAATAATTCTTATAGTAAACCTAGGGAGATACATTTATTATTCTAATTTTCAAATACAGAAGTTGAATCAACTGCTCAAGGTTACACTTACACTAACACATGTAAACCCTAGGCATACTGCTTGATAATAAATGCTTGACAAATGCTAGATGCTGAAAGTATTTGTTATTAGTATTATTGTTAATATTACTTGTTAACTTTTACCCTAAGAATAACAGGCAAATAAAGTGCCTTTGGAATACAGCAAATGTGGCTAGTTTGATTTTATAAATGTGATGATATTACAGGCCCCCATTAAAGTAAAACGTATGGTAATTGTTCTTTTAAAACTGTAATTATTCTGAAATTTTCAAAGATGTCACACATTTACTTATTTAGAGTAATTTAATACATGAAGGGACAAGTTATATATATATTTCTGATTTGTTCCCTAGAGTTTATATCCTTAAAAGAGGAATGTTTCAGGGCTTCCCTGGTGGCGCAGTGGTTGAGAGTCCACCTGCCGATGCAGGGGACACGGGTTCTGCCCCGGTCCGGGAAGATCCCACATGCCGTGGAGCTGCTGGGCCCATGAGCCATGGCCGCTGAGCCTGCGCGTCCGGAGCCTGTGCTCCGCAACGGGAGAGGCCACAACAGTGAGAGGCCCGCGTACCGCAAAAAAAATTAAAAAGAGCAATGTTTCAGAACCAACCAGATTCCAGAGAAAGAGCACTGACCTTGAAGATGTAGGTTTAGAGTCTGGGAAAACACTAATCATTTATTCATTTACTTAGACACACAAAGTTACTAAGCTCCCATTATATGCCAGGGAGACCAGAGATTATGAAAATATATTACCAAAGATTGGTCATTGATCTATTATATAGAAACTATATGTTAAGACTTCCTCTGTTGCTGGATTCTTTGTAGGTGAAGCCCCTTAAAAAAAGAGAATGCACGATTTGTTCTAGAAGTTCTACAGCAGGTGAAAGTAATCTATGGTGAAAGGGCATGAGGGAGCCTTCTGGGGTGATTAAAATGATCTCTATCTAAATAGAGGTGTGGGTTACCCACAGTTTTGCTACATAATTTGCAGGGCCTAGTGCAAAAAGAAGACATGGGGCTCCTTGTTGAAAAGTTATTAATACTTTTGGCCAAAGCAGAGCATTAAGCTAAGCACAGAGCTCTTCTAGCATGGGTCCCTGTGTGACTGCACAGGTCACACACCTAAGAGTCTGGCTCTAGTTATACAGGTGTATGCATTTGTCAAGTCATTGAAATGAACACTTAAGATCTATATGTGAAGCATGTCTCAATTTAAAAATGTAAAATTAGGGCTTCCCTGGTGGTGCAGTGGTTGAGAGTCCGCCTGCCGATGCAGGGGACACGGGTTCGTGCCTTGGTCTGGGAAAATCCCACATGCCGCGGAGCGGCTGGGCCCGTGAGCCATGGCAGCTGAGCCTGCGCGTCCGGCGCCTGTGCTCCGCAATGGGAGAGGCCACAACAGTGAGAGGCCTACCAAAAAAAAAAAAAAAAAAAAAAGTAAAATTAAAATAGAGTAAAAATAAAGTCAAGTGGAAGAACACTGGAGGTTGAGGTATGCTTTCTCAAGTATGCCGTTAGTGCAAATCATTCATTCTTTGTCAAGCACTAATTGAATAACCACTCTGATGGGTGCTAATGATTATGCATACATTGGCATAATCCTTGCACTCATGGAGCTTACATTACAGCTGGAGGAGCTTTCTTCTTATCTTAAGCTCTGTTTAAAACAGGACTTTTATTTCTGCTTACATACCCAATCTGTGCTTTCATCTACTCTTCATTCTAGCTTTCTACTCCTCAGGCTGACCTCAGACATCCTGATATTAGTTTGTTCTTCTATCAAAGCAGTAAGTCATGGGCCAGTGTTTCTGGGTTCCCAGCATCTGGCTGCAATCCTGTATTCCAGAGATTGGTGCCCTTGTGCTACTCTAGCTCATCTGGACATGAGTCCCTGAAGTAACTCTGCTGTCCCCTACTGTACCTGGGGTCTGAGACCCTGGTCAAATCTAAAAATGTTGTAATACTTTTATTTTCACAGTAATACTTAGTTTGAATTTTAAACAATATTCTTTATGCTTAGACATCTTTTAAAATTCAAATATTAAGGATGACCTAGGGAAAAAACAGCCTGTCTATGTTTATAAGGAGTATCTTTAAGTGATGCTGTTGGATGAAGAGGAATAACAACATATAGGCTTTACGATAGTAAACACTATCATAAATTAAATGTCACTGGAATAATGGGCAATACTTATTTTTTAATATTTTTTATTATATAAATTTCAGGTGTACAGCATTATAATTTGACATCGTTATAAACTACAAAGTGATCACCGCCTCTAGGCTAGTTACCATTCATCACCATACAGTTGACCTTCTTCACCTGTTTTGCTCACCCCAAACCTCTTTCCCCATTAATCTGTTCTCTGTATCTATGGGTTTGTTTTATTTTGTTTGTTGATTGGTTTTGGTTTTTTACATTCAACATATGAATGAACCATATAATATTTGTCTTTCTCTCTCTGACTTATTTCACCTAGTGTAATACCTGCAATGTCCATACATGTCGCAAATGGCAGGATTTCATTCTTTTCAATGGAATACCAGGTAGTATTCCACTGTGTGTGTGTATATATATATATACACCACATCTTCTTTAGCCATTCATCCATAGATGGACACTTAGGTTGTTTCCATATCTTGGTTATTGTAAATAATGCTGCAAGGAACACAGGGGTGAATATATCTTTTCATATTAGTGTTTTTGTGTTCTTTGGTTACACACCAAG
Organism: Lipotes vexillifer; assembly: GCF_000442215.2. NCBI lineage: Eukaryota > Metazoa > Chordata > Mammalia > Artiodactyla > Lipotidae > Lipotes > Lipotes vexillifer. The sequence continues at coordinate 309,715 of NW_006772445.1, read as the reverse complement.
AAGTGGAATAGCTGGATCATATGGTAGTTCTGGTCTTAATTTTTTGAGAATCTCCATATTGTTTTCCATAATAGCTGTGACAATTTAGAGTCCCACCAACAGTGCACAAGGATTCACTTTTCTCCCTGTCCTCACCAACATTCGTTATTTCTTGTCTTTTTGATATTAGCCATTCTAACAAATATAAGGTGATTTCTCATTGTGGTCTTGATTTACATTTCCCTAATAAATTAGTGATGTTAAACATCTTTTCATGTGCCTGTTGGCCACCTGTATGTCTCTGTTGGGAAACTGTCTATTTAGATTCTTTGCCCATTTTTCAACCAAGTAGTTTGGTATTTTGTTGGTGAGTTTTATTTCTATTTCTTCATGATTCAGTCTTGGAAGACTGTATGTAAAATCTAGGAATTTATCCATTTCTACTAGGTTGTCCAATCTGTTGGTGTATAATTGTTCATAGTAGCATCATATGATCCTTTGTATTTCTGTGGTATGATTTGCAATTTCTCTTCTTTCATTTCTTATTTTATTTATTTGAATTCTTTTTTTTTACATCTTTATTGGAGTATAATTGCTTTACAATGGTGTGTTAGTTTCTGCTTTATAACAAAGTGAATCAGTTATACATATACATATGTTCCCATACCTCTTCCCTCTTGTGTCTCCCTCCCTCCCACCCTCCCTATCCCACCCCTCCAGGCGGTCACAAAGCACAGAGCTGATCTCCCTGTGCTATGCGGCTGCTTCCCACTAGCTATCTACCTTACATTTGGTAGTGTATATATGTCCATGCCTCTCTCTTGCTTTGTCACAGCTTACCGTGCCCCCTCCCCATATCCTCAAGTCCATTCTCTAGTAGGTATGTGTCTTTATTCTTGTCTTACCCCAGGTTCTTCATGACATTTTTTTTCTTAAATTCCATATATATGTGTTAGCACATGGTATTTGTCTTTCTCTTTCTGACTTACTTCACTCTGTATGACAGACTCTAGGTCTATCCACCTCATTACAAATAGCTCAATTTCGTTTCTTTTTATGGCTGAGTAATATTCCATTGTATATATGTGCCACATCTTCTTTATCCATTCATCTGATGATGGACACTTAGGTTGTTTCCATCTCTGGGCTATTGTAAATAGAGCTGCAATTAACATTTTCATATATGACTCTTTTTGAATTATGGTTTTCTCAGGGTATATGCACAGTAGTGGGATTGCCGGGTCATATGGTAGTTCTATTTGTAGTTTTTTAAGGACCCTCCACACTGTTCTCCATAGTGGCTGTACCAATTCACATTCCCACCAGCAGTGCAAGAGTGTTCCCTTTTCTCCACACCCTCTCCAGAATTTATTGTTTCTAGATTTTTTGATGATGGCCATTCTGACTGGTGTGAGATGATATCTCATTGTAGTTTTGATTTGCATTTCTCTAATGATTAATGATGTTGAGCATTCTTTCATGTGTTTGTTGGCAGTCTGTACATCTTCTTTGGAGAAATGTCTATTTAGGTCTTCTGCCCATTTTTGGATTGGGTTGTTTGTTTTATTTTAATTGAGCTGCATGAGCTGCCTGTAAATTTTAGAGATTAATCCTTTGTCAGTTGATTCATTTGCAAATATTTTCTCCCATTCTGAGGGCTGTCTTTTGGTCTTGTTTATGGTTTCCTTTGCTGTGCAAAAGCTTTGAAGTTTCATTAGGTCCCATTTGTTTATTTTTGTTTTTATCTCCATTACTCTAGGAGATGGGTCAAGAAGGATCTTGCTGTGATTTATGTCATAGAGTGTTCTGCCTATGTTTTCCTCTAAGAGTTTGATAGTTTCTGGCCTTACATTTAGGTCTTTAATCCATTTTGAGCTTATTTTTGTGTATGGTGTTAGGGAGTGATCTAATCTCATACTTTTACATGTACCTATCCAATTTTCCCAGCACCACTTATTGAAGAGGCTGTCCTTTCTCCACTGTATATTCCTGCCACCTTTATCAAAGATAAGGTGACCATATGTGCATGGGTTTATCTCTGGGCTTTCTATCCTATTCCATTGATCTATCTTTCTGTTTTTGTGCAGGGAGTCTGATTCCTCCAGCTCCGTTTTTCGTTCTCAAGATTGCTTTTGCTATTCGGAATTGTTTGTGTTTTCATACAAATTGTGAAATTTTTTGTTCTAGTTCTGTGAAAAATGCCAGTGGTAGTTTGATAGGGATTGCATTGAATCTGTAGATTGCTTTGGGTAGTAGAGTCATTTTCACAATGTTGATTCTTCCAATCCAAGAACATGGTATATCTCTCCATCTGTTTGTATCATCTTTACTTTCTTTCATCAGTGTCTTATAATTTTCTGCATACAGGTCTTTTGTCTCCTTAGGGGGGTTTATTCCTATATATTTTATTCTTTTTGTTGCAATGGTAAATGGGAGTGTTTTCTTAATTTCACTTTCAGATTTTTCATCATTAGTGTATAGGAATGCCAGAGATTTCTGTGCATTAAGTTTGTATCCTACTACTTTACCAAATTCATTGATTAGCTCTAGTAGTTTTCTGGTAGCATCTTTAGGATTCTCTATGTAGAGTATCATGTCATCTGCAAACAGTGACAGCTTTACTTCTTCTTTTCCAATTCGGATTCTTTTTATTTCCTTTTCTTCTCTGATTGCTGTGGCTAAAACTTCCTAAACTATGTTGAATAAGAGTGGTGAGAGTGGGCAACCTTGTCTTGTTCCTGATCTTAGTGGAAATGCTTTCAGTTTTTCACCATTGAGGACAATGTTGGCTGTGGGTTTGTCATATATGGCCTTCATTATGCCGAGGAAAGTTCCCTCTACGTCTACTTTCTGCAGGGTTTTTATCATAAATGGGTGTTGAATTTTGTTGAAAGCTTTCTCTGCATCTATTGAGTTGATCATATGGTTTTTCTCCTTCAATTTGTTAATATGGTGTATCACGTTGATTGATTTGCATATATTGAAGAATCCTTGCATTCCTGGAATAAACCCCACTTGATCATGGTGTATGATCCTTTTAATGTGATATTGGATTCTGTTTTGCTATTATTTTGTTGAGGATTTTTGCATCTATGTTCATCAGTGATATTAGCCTGTAGTTTTCTTTCTTTGTGACATCATTGTCTGGTTTGGTATCAAGGTGATGGTGGCCTCGTAGAATGAGTTTGGGAGTGTTCCTCCCTCTGCTATATTTTGGAAGAGTTTAAGAAGGATAGGTGTCAGCTCTTCTCTAAATGTTTGATAGAATTCTCCTGTGACGCCATCTGGTCCTGGACTTTTGTTCGTTGGAAGATTTTTAATCAGTTTCAATTTCAGTGTTTGTGATTGGTCTGTTCATATTTTCTATTTCTTCCTGATTCAGTCTTGGCAGGTTGTGCATTTCTAAGAACTTGTCCGTTTCTTCCAGGTTGTCCATTTTATTGGCATAGAGTTGCTTGTAGTAATCTCTCATGATATTTTGTATTTCTGCAGTGTCAGTTGTTACTTCTCCTTTTTCATTTCTAATTCTATTGATTTGAGTCTTCTCCCTTTTTTCCTTGATGAGTCTGGCTAATGGTTTATCAATTTTGTTTATCTTCTCAAAGAACCAGCTTTTCGTTTTATTGACCTTTGCTATCGTTTCCTCCATTTCTTTTTCATTTATTTCTGCTCTGGTTTTTATGATTTCTTTCCTTCTGCTAACTTTGGGGTTTTTTTGTTCTTCTTTCTCTAATTGCTTTAGGTGCAAGGTTAGGTTCTTTATTCGAGATGTTTCCTGTTTCTTAAGGTGGGCTTGTATTGCTATAAACTTCCCTCTTAGAACTGCTTTTGCTGCATCCCATAGGTTTTGGGTCGTTGTATCTCCATTGTCATTTGTTTCTAGGTATTTTTTAATTTCCTCTTTGATTTCTTCAGTGATCACTTCGTTATTAAGTAGTGTATTGTTTAGCCTCCATGTGTTTGTATTTTTTACAGATCTTTTCCTGTAATTGATATCTAGTCTCATAGCATTGTGGTCAGAAAAGATACTTGATACAATTTCATGTTTCTTAAATTTACCAAGGCTTGATTTGTGACCCAAGATATGATCTGTCCTGGAGAATGTTCCATGAGCACTTGAGAAGAATGTGTATTCTGTTGTTTTTGGATGGAATGTCCTATAAATATCAATTAAGTCCATCTTGTTTAATGTATCATTTAAAGCTTGTGTTTCCTTATTTATTTTCATTTTTGATGATCTGTCCATTGGTGAAATTGGGGTGTTAAAGTCCCCTATTATGAATGTGTTACTGTCTATTTCCCCTTTTATGGCTGTTAGTATTTGCCTTATGTATTGAGGTGCTCCTATGTTGGGTTCATAAATATTTGCAATTGTTATATCTTCTTCTTGGATCGATCCCTTAATCATTATGTAGTGTCCTTCTTTGTCTCTTCTGATAGTCCTTATTTTAAAGTCTATTTTGTCTGATATGAGAATTGCTACTCCAGCTTTCTTTTGGTTTCCATTTGCATGGAATATCTTTTTCCATCCCCTTACTTTCAGTCTGTATGTGTCTCTAGGTCTGAAGTGGGTCTCTTGTAGACAGCATATATATGGGTCTTGTTTTTGTATCCATTCAGCCAATCTGTGTCTTTTGGTGGGAGCATTTAGTCCATTTACATTTAAGGTAATTATCGATATGTATGTTCCTATTCCCATTTTCTAAATTGTTTTGGGTTCGTTATTATAGGACTTTTCCTTCTCTTGTGTTTTTGTCTAGAGAAGTTCCTTTAGCATTTGTTGTAAAGCTGGTTTGGTGGTGCTGAACTCTCTCAGCTTTTGCTTGTCTGTAAAGGTTTTAATTTCTCCATCAAATCTGAATGAGATCCTTGCTGGGTAGAGTAATCTTGGTTGCAGGTTTTTCTCCTTCATCACTTTCAGTATGTCCTGCCACTCCCTTCTGGCTTGTAGAGTTTCTGCTGAGAGATCAGCTGTTAACCTTATGGGGATTCCCTTGTGTGTTATTTGTTGTTTTTCCCTTGCTGCTTTTAATATGTTTTCTTTGTATTTAATTTTTGACAGTTTGATTAATATGTGTCTTGGCGTATTTCTCCTTGGATTTATCCTGTATGGCACTCTCTGTGCTTCCTGGACTTATTAACTATTTCCTTTCCCATATTAGGGAAGTTTTCAACTATAAACTCTTCAAATATTTCCTCAGTCCCTTTCTTTTTCTCTTCTTCTTCTGGAACCCCTATAATTCTAATGTTGGTGCGTTTCATGTTGTTCCAGAGGTCTCTGAGGTCTCTCTGTCCCAGAGGTCTCCTCAGTTCTTTTCATTCTTTTTTCTTTATTCTGCTCTGCAGTAGTTATTTCCAGTATTTTATCTTCCAGGTCACTTATCCATTCTTCTGCCTCAGTCATTCTGCTATTGATCCCATCTAGAGTATTTTTAATTTCATTTATTGTGTTGTTCATTGTTGCTTGTTTCATTTTTAGTTCTTCTAAGTCCTTGTTAAATGTTTCTTGCATTTTGTCTATTCTATTTCCAAGATTTTGGATCACGTTTGCTATCATTATTCTGAATTCTTTTTCAGGTAGACTACCTATTTCCTCTTCATTTGTTACGTCTGATGGGTTTTTATCTTGCTCCTTCAACTGCTGTGTGTTTTTCTGTCTTCTCATTTTGCTTATCTTACTGTGTTGGGGGTCTCCTTTTTGCAGGCGGCAGGTTCGTAGTTCCCGTTGTTTTTGGTGTCTGTCTCCAGTGGCTAAGGTTGGTTCAGTGGGTTGTGTAGACTTCCTGGTGGAGGGGACTAGTGCCTGTGTTCTTGTGGATGAGGCTGGATCTTGTCTTTCTGGTGGGCAAGTCCACGTCTGTTGGTGTGTTTTGGGGTGTCTGTGGACTTATGATTTTAGGCAGCCTCTTTGCTAACGGGTGGGGTTGTGTTCCTGTCTTGCTAGTTGTTTGGCATAGGGTGTCCAGCACTGTAGCTTGCTCGTCCTTGAGTGAAGCTTGGTGTTGGTGTTGAGATGGAGATCTCTGGGAGATTTTCGCCATTTGATATTATATGGAGCTGGGAGGTCTCTTGTGGACCAGTGTCCTGAGCTTGGCTCTCCCACCTCAGAGGCACAGCACTGACTCCTGGCTGCAGCACCAAGAGCCTTTCATCCACATGGCTCAGAATAAAAGGGAGAAAAATTAGAAAGAAAGAAAGAAGATAAAATAAAATAAAATAAAGTAGGATAAAATAAAATAAAGTTAAAGTTATTAAAATAAAAAAGAATTATTATGGAAAATTTTTTTAAAGTAAAAAAAATAAAAAAAGAATGGACGGACAGAATCCTAGGACAAATAGTGAAAGCAAAGCTATACAGACAAAATCTCACAAGAATCATACACATACACACTTACAAAAAGAGGAAAAGGGGAAAAACTAATATACCTATCTCCCAATGTCCACCTCCTCAATTTGGGATGATTCGTTGTCTATTCATGTATTCCACAGATGCAGGGTACATCAAGTTGATTGTGGAGACTTATTCCGCTGCTCCTGAGGCTACTGGGAGATATTTCCCTTTCTCTTCTTTGTTCGCACAGCTCCCGGGGTTCAGCTTTGGATTTGACCAAGCCTCTGCGTGTAGGTCACCTGAGGGCATCTGTTCTTCGCTCAGACAGGATGGGGTTAAAGGAGCAGCTGATTCGGGGGCTTTGGCTCACTCAGGCCGCGGGGAGAGAGGGGTATGGATGCGGGGTGGGCCTGCGGTGGCAGAGGCCGGCGTGACGTTGCACCAGCCTGAGGCACGCCATGCGTTCTCCCGAGGAGGTTGTCCCTGGATCGTGGGACCCTGGCAGTGGCAGGCTGCACAGGCTCCCGGGAGAGGCGGTGTGGAGAGTGACCTGTGCTCACACACAGGCTTTTTGGTGGTGGCAGCAGCAGCCTTAGCGTCTCATGCCCGTCTCTGGGGTCCGCGCTTTTAGCCGCGGCTCGCCCGTCTCTGGAGCTCCTTTAAGCGGTGCTCTTAATCCCCTCTCCTCGCGCACCAGGAAACAAAGAGGGAAGAAAAAGTCTCTTGCCTCTTAGGCAGCTCCAGACGTTTTCCCGGATTCCCTACCGGCCAGCTGTGGCGCGCTAGCCCCCTTCAGGCTGTGTTCACGCCGCCAGTCCTCTTCCTTTGCTCCTACCGAAGCCCGAGCCTCAGCTCCAAGCCCCGCCCACCCCAGAGGGTGAGCAGACAAGCCTCCTGGGCTGGTGAGTGCTGGTTGGCACCGATCCTCTGTGCGGGGATCTCCCCACTTTGCCCTCCGCACCCCTGTTGCTGCGCTCTCCTCCGCGGCTCCTAAGCTTCCCCTTTCCGACACCCGCAGTCTCCGCCTGTGAATGGGGCTTCCTAGTGTGTGGAAACCTTTCCTCTTTCACAGCTCCCTCCCACTGGTGCAGGTCCCGTCCGTTTCCTTTTGTCTCTGTTTTTTTCTTTTTTCTTTTGCCCTATGCAGGTACGTGGGGGAGTTTCTTGCCTTTTGGAAGGTCTGAGGTCTTCTGCCAGCATTCAGTGGGTGTTCTATAGGAGCAGTTCCATGCGTAGATGTACTTCTGATGTATCTGTGGGGAGGAAGGTGATCTCCGCGTCTTACTCTTCCGTCATCTTCTCTAGCACTCTGATTGTGTTTTATAATATCTTGCCTATAACTCTCTATATAAAGCTGATGTTATTCACCAGTTCTTTGTTACCCAAAAGATAACAGCCTTATTTGGGCTTATTTTAATAATTGTTACCTAATTTCCCACTTCCTTTCTCTAACTGTCTTTTCTATGAATACGTTTTACTATATATTTTTTATCATATGCGGTCTTCAACAAGATCATGAGCAGATTATTGATTTTGAACTACAAAAATCAACCAACTCTGAAGTTATTTATCCAAAAAGTAGTCTCCCTTAATCAGAGACACTGTTTGTATCAATCATCTATTCATCTTTTCTATGTTCCTGAGTATATCAAATAATTCTTTCAAGAACACTCACATAATATTGTGTGAGAATGAAGTATTTATGGGATTTCATAGAGCTTACACAGAAAAAGCAAAGGAATATTCTGGGAATTATAATATTGATTTGTTTCATTTTTGTATAATTTACATTCTCAGCCAGACTTTAGATTCTCAAAGAACTAGGTGGTGCCTTTTCAGCCCTGTATTATCCAGAGCAATGCTTCATGCAGTGCCCCAATGCCTGAGGCAGTACCGGATTCAATATATTCTCATTAAATGAAGGACTATCGGGCGCAGTGGTTGAGAGTCCACCTGCCGACGCAGGCGACGCAGGTTCGTGCCCCGGTCCGGGAAGATCCCACGTGCCGTGGAGCGACTGGGCCCGTGATCCATGGCCGCTGAGCCTGCGCGTCTGGAGCCTGTGCTCCGCAGAGGGAGAAGCCACAACAGTAAGAGGGCCGCGTAACGCAAAAATAAATAAATAAATAAATGAAGGACTAAGTCTGGAGTTGATATTTTACAAAAACTGAGAAATTAAATTCCTTCTGAGGTTCACAAAGTAAATGTGTTTCAAGATTAATCAATGCTAATTTTACTTATTTTAAAAAGCACTTCGAAAAGCTTGTTGAGATAATTGATGATTTCCACCTCTCTTAAGTTTAGAGAAAATTCTGATCCTCACTGAATTCACTATGAACCACTATGATTTTTAATCTTGAGGAATTTAAGTCAGATAGACCAGGAGATATTAATGAGCACATAAAGCCTAATGGGTGAATTTCTGCTCCCCTCCCATACTTTGCATGGTGCAGTGTACCCTGTAAGTGATAGATAAATATCACCTAACTGATGGGGCACCCCATTGTTATCATTCTTAATTATTGGTCCTGTAACTAAGGGTAATGTTTCTTTGTAATTATTCTGCCTACAGAGAAGACCATAAATGTTTAATGCTCTTGTGTTTTCTGTTCAGGGATAAGATGAAGTTACTACCTTACGTATGCAATGCAAACACCTATATCCATCACTAGTTTGTGATAATATCTTGATAGCAGTTCAATTCAAATTTTACTGCCTAAAAGTTTACACTGTGTACCAGGCACTCCAAGCCTGCCAAGTTCTTCACAAATATACCAAAGACTTTTCAAAGGCCTTTTCCATGTCCACCAAAATTAGTCCTGCTTGTTGATGGCTTGCTGCTGATGGCTTTCTGTGCCTGGTCTGTAGACACAGACACACACCGTCCATGCCATTGATTTAGGATTTAATAAATAAAGCCCTTGCTTCTATTGCCAAGGCCAGGGATCTTCAATCACTGGTGCTATCTGAACTGGAGGTGTACATCCACTGCTGAGGTTGCTGGGCAGTGCTGTAAACCTCACCTCCACTGAACAGGACCCATTGCCAGTGTGAGCAGCCAGGCTGATGGCTCAGGTCACCAGTGCTCTCATCCATTCCAGTCCCAGTTCTTCCACCACAGAGTGAACATGGGAATGGCATCCTTCCTCCAGAATATAACTGATTATTGGGATTCCTTAGTAAAGACCTCAAGATGTTAAGAGTTTAGTGAAAAACTTCCTTTAGTTAGCAAAATTGGCCCATTTCTCTTCCGGGTGTATACAAACCAACCCAGAATCTGTTGGGGAGAGGTTTCAGTATTAGCTGTGTATCTGGAACCACACCTCCTCTCCGACCCTCAAACTCTGTGCAAATTCTCCTCAACCTTTTCATCTTTTCTTTGAGATAAATTCTCTCTCAAACCCCTACTGACCCTGCTTGAAATTTGACTTCTGTTTGCCTAATCCTCAGTTTTCTAGATATGTTTATATACAATCATAGTTTGGGAGCTCCTCAGCACTTGTGTAAATCAGCTGACACAACTAGATATGAGGTCGGGGAGAAATGATGCAAAGGTGTCATATAACTCAAAAATTCCAGTTTACACAATTCAGCTGGAATGGCCTTTATATGTGAAAAAGTGAGCATTTATACTCTTTGATTGTTCAAATCTGTGGGTGGACAGGTATAATTGAAAAGATTCCTCATGTGATTCTGATACAATTTTCTGTGAAGTCAGAGAGAGTGGAAATAAAGGGGATGTGTGGGTATTGGGGGAAGCATGTCTCCCCTGTATCTATGCCAAAAAAATCACTGTCACTAAAAGAATATATTATAAATCTCAAGTTTAAAGTAATTTATAAAGCAATGTGCTGAACATAATTACTCAGGCTGGGGTTAGAGTTGGTACAATGGAATTCTCAGAATGGGTGTGAGAGATTTGAGAAGTAAGAGCCTGGGAAACCTCTGCTTATAGTTTTTCCAGGGTTTTAGTTTATCCTATTTTATTGTGTTCTCTATTCTGGCCCCTCCAAACATCATGCTTTAATTATACACCTGTCAATTTTCTGAGATCATGTCTCAGGTGGGCTTTTATATTTTTCTCACTCTATAGGAGTAGTTGGTGTGATGATTTTTTAACCTCTTAAATTTTTCTTCTAATATTTTAGAGAATATAGCTGTAGCTATATATGTAATCCAGTGTTACCTTAGCTAAATTGGTCAGTGGAAAATACCAGAATCAGCTCACAAGAGAAAAGGCCACAGGAGATTGGGCAGTGACCTTTTAGAAGCATAAATATTCTTCAGAATATGCTGATAATGAACACATTTGGTGCTTGAAGCTGTAGCAAAGCAGGAACAAATTTGAATTAGTTAGCATCATGTGGTAATTTTCAGGGTTAATAACAGGTGAAGTGAAATCTTAGAGAACTTTGAAGCTAGAAGGGATTTTTTTTAAATCAGTGGCTTTCCAGCTGTGTTGACTAAAACCTGCAATAAGCAATACATTTTACATCATGACTCAGTATCTGCATAGGTATGTCTGAAACAAAAGTTTCATGCACATACACATGCACAGACACAAATAATAATAGTTACATTTACCATAGGGAAGCACTTATTTCCTATTCTATCTTTGACTCACTAAATTAGTTTTATATTCCATATGTGGTTATGAACAGAAATTATAAAGTATTATTATAGATCACCTTGACCCGCCTTTCATTTTATAGACATATGTATTGACATATGAAGCTGGATAATTCTTTGTTATGCGGACCATCCCATGCATCGAAGAATGTTTGACAACATCCTTGCCCTCTACCTACTAGATGCCACTCTGTTTGATAAACAGAAATGTCTCCAGACATTGCCAAATGTCTCCTGAGAAGCGAAATCACCCCTGGTTGAAATCCTGCTTTAATCTGTTATATCTCTCTCTGTCTCTCCCTTTTCAATCACCTCCATCGAATTTCCTCCTATTGTTTAGCCTCTCAGCTAGCCTCCCATTTAACCCCTAACACAGACAGAAGTGGGGGTCCCTTTCAAAACACATTCTTTCCTGGTACCTAAAATTCCACCATTAGAAGTTAAAGCATATCTTTGAGCAAACTTTAAACATGAAAATTTCTGGAAACAAAATGCGTGCTATTGATTACTGAAAATTTTAATGATTTAGTTTTAATATATATACCTTTGTGGCAAATAGATGATGGGATAAACACAGAACATGATTATTTATGTATTTTTCCCAACAGCACTTAATACAATACTTTATGTATAGTAGTTGCTTAATAAGAATTTGTTGAATTAATGAGCAGATGGATGAATGGATGAATGCATGAATAGATTAAAGAATGAATAGGAGAAGTGATGGCCCCAAGAATAGACTGTTTTTCTAATAAATGTGAAAGAAAGGATTGTTAAAAGTGGTTTTATTTTTTTACACAAAAGAAGAAATCTGGATATGTTCAAATTAGTTGAAAAAAATGGGAGCTAGTAGAGGGAGAGATATTATAGAAGATAATGAAATACTTAACTTGAAGTAGTCCGGTCTCAGAGGAATGTGACAAAGTTCCCAGTAAGGAGGATTATCTTTGCAAAGGAACTTTTGAGGTGACCTTTTCCTTTCCTTTTCTGAATAAAAATTATCAATGGGAGAAAGCAAAGTCTTTTTAAAGTAAATGAAAATTCTAGCAGAAGTGTAGTGCATAAATTCCTCCATTTTATTTATGTGTTTTAAGCTTGGAATGGCTTGAGTTAAATTGATTCATTCTCCTGCATATGCCACTTGCAATTAGGGACTGTTCAGCATCAGCCATAAACACCTGCTATTTGTCTTAGGTTTTTAGGCTGGCACTAGTTTCAAAGGTTCTATTTCTAAATTACAGATTTCCTTTTAGAAAGGACACAGCCCTAATCTGCAGAAGGAGATGCTGTACCATCTGAAAAACAAAAGCTGGCTTGTGAATTTATGTTTCAGTTTTTAAATTCTGTGCATGACAATAAAACCTCTATGGAAAGGCTCCTGGTTTCTGTATTAGATGAGGACATGTTGCATTGCCAAAACATTAGCTCTTTGTTGGTTGTTGAAATTCGGAAAATTTTGAAAGCAATTTATGCATTTGTGTGAGACCAGCTACATTTAATCTGTTTGACAAGGATAAGTTACAAATGACTTGTTTAATAGATCATCTGTATGAGATGAAATGCAAATGAGGACATGATGAGTGCAGGGGTAAGTCCTCTGTTCTTTGCCAGTAGAAGAAATGGCTAAGCAGAATTTGAGTACACTTGCTGGGCCAATTCAGGATGAGATTAATAATGCTAACGGCAGAAAGGACAATTCTTTGTTGTCCTTTGTTGTTGTTAATTATAATTTATAAGACATTACTAGGATTCAAGTGTAGCTTGGTAGTGTGTGCTGGATGTCAGAAAAGAGATCCACTGCTTTGCTACAGCCCAAGGACTCAGACTCGAAGTGCTTCAGCAGATGAACTCCTTGTGGCAAAGGGTGAACTGAACTGGAAACAGCTGCAGTGGCTGTAGCTCCTTCCTTATGGAAATACCTCCAGAGTGCCAGCTCCCAAGTCTACTGCCTGGATTCCAATCCTGTCTACCTCTAATTGCTAACTTATCTGCAATGCAGACTAATAATAGTGCCTGATTTATGGAACTTCTGTGAGGATGGGATGAGGTAGTCCATGTAAAGAATAAGCACAGTGCCTCAGAATAAGCCCTCAGTAAATGTTAGTCATCATTGTTCTTGCTTTTAATTATTAGAATTAGAAAATATGAAAGTGCAACTCATGTAATGGAAGGAAACTTGGGAAATATTTTTAGTTCTAATTTTATTTTAGAAAATTTGCCCTCATCAGTCTCTGAGATTAAAGAAACGACCAAGTAAGCAAGAAGGCAAGCAAGCAAACAAACAAAAAGCAGCAACAGAAACAAGTTATTTAAAAGCTTAAAGGCTAGACAGACCACAGTGCATCCACCTGGGAGCTAGGATCTCTAATAGTGGAAGGCTTTGCCCACTGCAGGACATCCTGTACTTCTGAAATATATGGTTCGAGGTTTGGCACTATGTCTGCCTTGCCCATTTTCACACCGTGATTCTATTCCCTGTACTCAGAGCATGGGAAGGGGTAGTCCTGTCACCTAGGAAAGAACATGAACAATGTCTCTGAGATTAGACACTGAAACATATGGGACTGGTGGGAGAAGGGCATCAGTGGGATGAATTTTTGGTGGCTTAAGATGTTGTTTGATTCTGATTTGCAGCTGGCAGAAATCTGGACTTGCATCATGTTCAAAGATGACCAATATCACATTGTTGGCTGTCAATAAATAGGTGCTGTTGTGAGAATAATGGATGAAAGCTGTCACTCAGGTGCTGACAATTCTGCTAGCCATTGTGGGAAGAGAATATGAGCTGGTGTCAGTGCTTTTGCCTTCCTAAACTGAGTTCAGATACAAGCAAGGTGATGTTGAGAGGGTTGCAGTCTTCTGGACCTCAGCTTCCTCATGTGTAGAATGAATGCTTCCAACTGCATGGTCTCTAAGGTTCCTTCATGACCATAACTTGATGATTTGAATAGAAGTAATCATATCCAGGCACATGGGAAAGTAGAATGGAAATAAGGAAAAGAAAGGGAATGAGAGAATCTGAAAGCAAAGGGAAGTATGGAGATCAGAGAGAGAAGAAAGAAAGCAAAGGCAAGAGCAGATCAATGAGAGGAAGGAAAATACAAGATAAAACAAGCCAACAGTGGGAGGAGAGGTGGTGAATAAGCACTGTGTCTCTCCTGTTGGTCAGTGGAGGTGTCGATCTGAGAAGGAAAAACTCCCATGGTGAATTACTTTCCTTCATTTTGCACAATCTCAGTTAGCAAGTCAGACATTTGCTGTTAGAGGAAAAGCAGAAGAAATAAGAAGGTTTAAGTAGATAATTGGAGATGGCTTGAGGAAGGACAGAAGGAAGTTGAGGGTGGAGGGAGTGATGCTGAGGGAAAGGAGAAAATAATCAAAGGGGAGGATGAGGTGTTCCCTTGTCCCACACCGTTGGCTCACCCAGACCCGGCACTGGGGCCCCTCTGTGCCAAGAGTTCCCTCCTTTTGCTAGGCGGTTCCTGCTATATTTATACAGAGTGAAAAACGGAGGTTCTTTTCTCCGTCTCTGACTCTGTAAATGTAGTAAGTCTACAGAATTTCATCCATCATGATGGAGTCTGGTATTCCCAGAAGTCACTCTCCAGGCATCCTAACAATGTTCACATTTCAACTCCCATTTGCCTAGGCTGTTTTTAAGTCAGGACTCTCAGGGATCATAGTAAAGACAAGTATTTTGAATTCCTTATTTTTGTCTGAATGTGCATGGTGAAGGACAAGTCTGTTAATTAAGGGGCCTTCAATGAGGCAAGAATTTTATTGTTCCAAAACTCCATGGAATATCCCAATCAGAGTCTCTGCATTATACAACTGTAAGAACTACAAAGAAATAAAAATGGTAACAGGTTCTCAGAAGAAATAAGCTCAGTAATACTGAGCTGACATTTATACAATATCAGAAAGTGGGTTACTGAAGAACCCATGTTCCTGTAATGTGCAGGTGTCTCTATTCTTGCCCCGTTACTGATACTGATGTTCATAATCCAAGTGTGCAAATTGCAAACTCCCAATTTCTAGAGTCTTAAGTAGCTTCTGGCAGTTTTTAGTTTTCTTATTTTTTCTAATATGTTCTGATACATTAATTTTCATTAATCTCTTGATGAAAGGCCTCCTTCTTTCAAATGGCATGGGTTAAGGAATTGGTCCAGGTGTGAAGACTGACAGTGAAAATGACTGAGTCCAGAGATGGGTCAAGGTTGCTAACACATCAGAAAACCACTAG
The DNA here is from genome assembly GCF_000442215.2 of Lipotes vexillifer. Classification (NCBI taxonomy): domain Eukaryota; kingdom Metazoa; phylum Chordata; class Mammalia; order Artiodactyla; family Lipotidae; genus Lipotes; species Lipotes vexillifer. The sequence continues at coordinate 294,533 of NW_006772445.1, read as the reverse complement.
ACTAGGCGACTAGTTAAGCAAAGAATATCGACCAGAGAAGATAAGTGAGTAGACACAGTGTTCTGTCTTCTACTTCTTCACAAAAGACTGCAAATCTCAGTGGTCACTTCTGCTTAAACTAGTAGGAGATGTTCATTTTGATGGAGCTCAGAGCCTGGTTTAAAAACTAAGCAGGGCACAACACTGTATCAGTACTTGAAGGCTTGTTTTTCCTGTCTAAGCCTTAGATTCTTTGCTGTGCCATTAATTCTATATCTGAGATCTCTTTCTTACAGATCACTGGTCAAAGCAAATTAAACTGTGACGTAACATATGGTAATGGCCTCCAAAGATAGTTTTGTGAATTTCTGTTATGTTACATTGGCCAGTTGGTGATATTTTAACTGCCCTGCTGACATACATGATTACTTTTATTAACTCAATAAAAACTCTGAATAAAAGTCAAAGGAATCATTTTATATAATAGTTCAACCACCTAAAAGACAAAGGATGTAGACATGTTGCCTTTGATGAATCATATTCCTCGTTACAAAGACAGAATTGGCCAGCAGGTACAAATCCATATTTGTAGAAGTCACGTATTGCTGCATGTTCCTAGAAACTGGAGCGACAAGGCAGGAAATTCACCACTAATCTCCAGTACTCTTGAAGATTCTGTAGCTACAACTACTGACAAACTATTCTGATGGATTGGATTATTCATAGCCTTTGAAGTACCTCCCCTTAGAGTAGGAGGGGTGTAAATCCCCACCCCACTGACTTCAGGTTTGGTGATGTGACTTTTTGGCTGATGAAATGTTAGCAGATGTTACATGAACTGAAGTTCCAAATGTGTTTGCATGGTTAGGTGTGGTTTCTTGTCCTTCTGCCATCTAGATGGTCCCAGGATGAGAGGCATGTGGAGCAGACCTGAAACTGAACTCGAACCACAGCTTGAAGCAGACCCATCCTGGCAAATTTGATGACGAACAAGAGAGAAATAAATGTCTGTTGTTGTTAGCCACTGAGGTTTTTGGGGTTATGATTTAGTTAACATTTTCATAGCAGAACTATGGCTAACATATCTAGAACATCATTTTCCTTTCTGAACTAATTTTTTCTGTGAGGTTTATAAATAATAATGGACATATCTAAAGATATGTGGTGAGGTTACCTCTGCAAGATCTTAATAAAGGTTTTTGGAGGTAGGGTTTGTGCTTTTTTGGAAGTGTCCCAGTATTGAGATGAGCTTTACAGAAAAAGCAAGAGAGCTTATTTGAACGATTTTTCTTCATCCTCACACATACAACATTTTTTAATAGTATTTTCAGTATCAGGGTAGTACCTGATATATTGATTTAGAAATCTAGTCTAAGATTTGTTACTTTAGATACGGGAGCACTAAAAAATGCAGAAATGTGGCGTAAAATTTTAAATTCTTTTTCAGTATGTAAAAAGGACAATTTGAACAGTATAATGAGATTTCTCATTTTAGAATACCTTGCTGCTTCTATGCCAGGTCTGTATCCCTCCAGTAGACATTGCTAATCTTTTTAGCCAAAGACATTGACACTTCCTGCTGCTGGCCGGCTTGGCTTAATGCAGCTCCTGGGACAGCCCTGGCAATATAGGTCGTACGTTTACAACCTCATGCTTTGACCAGCAGGCGGGGCTATAGAGTTAGTTCTGTCCCTGAAAGGTCAATCAGCCTGTATTTGCTACCAAATGACTCTTTTCCCACAACCACCATTCAGCTGGCTCAACTCTGCTGGCACAGTGCTCAAGCTGTTTGTATGGCAAATCCCATATGGTTCCCGTATGGGATTTGACTACCTACTGTGACACTGGTCAGCTTGGTTGGAACTTTGTTATCCTCCCTGGCTTTTCAAATCCTCTGCCTGGGAACTGGACTTTTCTCCATACCTACAGATTGACAAAGTCCACTCTAGATCTAGCAACATAAATAGGATCCCATGTGCCTGACTCTTAGCATCATCCTGTGATTGTGCCTGTGCATATGCTGAGGTTCCCTACATTTCAGACTGGACCTCTTCATTCTTGAAGTGAGTCTCTTGGTCACACATTAGATATCTTATGTGGATTACTGATTGCTACAGTGAGATGTCAGTCCTTCACCAGGCTTGGTTATTACTAGTGCCACACCTAGTCTGTTTCCTCTATGTTCCAGCTTCATTCTCTCACTCACCAATCCATATTGCTGGCATTCCTCTTGATGCATGTTTATAAAATATGACTTTAGTTTCCTTGATCTACTTTTAATAAAAAAATCCCCTTATGTATTACTTTGCTAGGGCTACCATAACAAAATAACACAAATGGAGAGACTTAAACAGCAGAAACTTATTTTCTCACAGTTCTGGAGGCTAGAAGTTCAAGATCAAGGTGATGGTATGGTTGGTTTCTTCTGAGGTCTCTCTTCCTTGTTTGCAAATGACCCCCTTCTTGCTGTGTCCTCAAACATTTGTCCCTCTGTCCGTGTTGTCTGTGTTCTCATTTCCCATTCTTATGAGGACACTTATAGTCATATTAAATTAGGACCTACCCTATTGACTTTGTTTTAACTTAATTGCCTCTTTAAAGGTCCTATCGCCAAACAGTCACATTCTGAGGTACAGGGGTTAGGGCTTCAACATATGAATTGTGAGAAGCACAATTCAGCCCATACACCCATTTAACAAATAAAAATAATTTTTATTTTTTGGTATTTGATTAAATCAGGTTTATTTTGAAGCATTTTGCTTCAACTTCGAATAATGGTCATGTGACGTAGTTTTATCTTTAATTCTTCAGGATACTGATAAGGAGATGCTAATCATTTGAATTTCCAATGATGGATGTAGTCTCCTGCTTACTTATTTTGAAGAATTTCCAGAATTATTACAACTGGATTATCATTGCATAGCAAAATTACTGAGGAAGCAGTGATGTAAATTATGTGTGATATTTATTGCTAGGTAATTCAGATATGGCTGGAGAGGGAAGAGTGTAGTGGTAAAAGAGGGGTGAGAGAGCTTTGCCACTCTCTTCAAGCCTCCAACTCATCTCTACGTCATGAATCTGGGTCTTCAGGCTGTGAGTTCTCTCCCTCAGTCTCCTATCTCCTCACCTATAAGCTCATTCTATCTACAACTCTTCCTCCACATTTGCTTGGAATTCCACTTTTTCACACCCCCTTATGTGATTTGCTTTATTATCTCTTTTCCAAATCCTCAGACTCTTTCTCTTCCTAAGCAACTTCTCATCCATTTTTTTACATGATGCAGGTTTGCTCATATATCAATTTTGCTTCACAAAAAAACCCACCCATAATTCAGTGACTTAAAAACAGCACCATTTATTTAGCACATGGGCCTTAGGTGGGTGATCTAGGTTGGGTCTGGCTGAGCAGTTCTCTGGTCTTAGATAAGCTCCCTGCCTGGTGATGGGCTGGGGGAATGACATCACTTAAGGCTCAACTCACTATTGTCTGGTGTCTAGGCTCCACCTTTCCCCAGTTCCACAGAAACTAATCCTACTAAGAACATAATGACCTGCTTAATTACTCAAACCGATGGAAGATTTCAGGTCTAATCTTACCTGACTGTCCTTCAGCATTGGTACTAACGATGGCCACTATCTTTGTGAAATAATTATTTTCCCCATTGGCTTCCAAGAGTTCTTCTTTAATTTTTATTTTTTTAGCTTCCTCTCACTTATTCTACTTTTCTCATCCCTTACATAGTAGTTCTTCCCAGGAGTCTATACTCAGAACTTGTCTCACTCTATCCTCTCTCTAAACAGTTGTGTTCACTCCCATGGTGTTAGTTGCCAGCTGTACTGTCCGAAGCAGAGTGGGGGAGAGTACAAGTTCTAGTTGCATTATGAGGACTGGTCGAAAACTTATGTCTTACCTAAGACTGTTTACAGAGCCATAATTTAAGGGGGAAGCAAAGTGAATAAGCTAAAGGGGTCACCCAGTGAAAGAGGAAGACCAAAGAAAAATCTTGAACATATGAGAATAGAGCCTGAGATCAGAGAGGTAGGGGTAACTAAGAAGGGAGAGAACAGGCAAGCAGGGAGCTAGGATGGGGTGGAGGGTGTAGAATGTGTGTAAACAACAAGGATAAGCATTGTTCCATATGACTTGTATGGGTAAACTTGTTCTGTATTGCATGGAGGACAAGTTTTATTTAAAAGGCCAGAGATATATTGATTCAAAATATATTTATTAAGCATTTACTATATTCCAGGCTCTGTTCTATGCATTTGGGATTTTTCAGCAAATAAAGAGGTAAAAAGTATGTGTTATTAAAAAGTTTACATTGGGGATGGGGGATGGGAACAGACCATAAACAATTAACATAATAAAAAAGTGAAAATAGCTTAAAAGGTAACAATTGCTATGGGAAAATTAGTATGAATAAATAGCAAGGGGAATCAAGAGTGCAGGAGTATGTTAAAATTTAAAGGGTGATTGGAATTGGCTCATTAAGAAGGCAACATTTTAACAAACGACCAGGTGAGCCACATGGGTATCTTGGAGGGGTGTACTCCAGAAAGAGAGAAGAGCCAGTGCAAATGTCTTAGGTCTAAGGCTTTCAGTGGTTGGAAAATAAAACTACAGAGAGAATCACAGGGTCCAGGGCACCTGCAAGTATCACAGAAAATCATCTGAAGTGCCCACATATCCCCAAAAGGCAAGGTAAGCTGGCAGTGGGCTGGTGGGCCCGAAGAGAGCTGGAGGTTGAAAATAAGAGACCATAGAGGTATATGCCTACCAATTAGAGGTCCTGGCAAGGATAGTGGTGCAGAGTCAGAGGGGACAGAGTCTTGCAGCCATGGTTGGAGGTGAGGGTAGCTAAGCCTCATTGTGGTCCAGGGAAGGGGAAGGTCAGCACCCAGACCACAGTTTTCTTCAGAGGATGACATGTAAGCCTTTTAGTAATTTAAATTATCTTAAGAAACAGGGAGTAAAAGGGAAACTCTGAATTTAGTGAGTATTTGCCCTAGGAGACTGAATTCCAAATTAAAGGGAAACGGAGTTCTCTCAAATTGGAAACATTATATTTGTTTGCTTTTTTATTCTTAAACAAAATTGTAACTTGAAAGTCAACTTAAATTGAGTTATATTTTTAGACACATGAGAAATATTATACTTGCCACGTGTATGGTTTATAGTTAAAGAAAAAAGAAACCAAGAGTTAATTGAAAATGTTATTTCGATATTTAATCATTGAAGGTTACACATCAGCTTGTTGACAGAATATTTGTTTGTACTTCTGCTATTTATCAAATATTTACTGTGTACCTCCCACACATAATCACTCTGCCTTAAATTACAAGCAAATTATGACGCTTTGCAAGACACTAATCCTGTCCTCAAGTGGCTGACAATGTATAATAGAAAAATATAAATATAAATTTTTTTGTTGTTGGAAACATATTAAGTGGTCTTTGAAATTTTGCTTCCAGATGGGCAGAGATAGATTAGAAAGTGAAAATATTTTTTGAGCAATTTACAGAAAAATTGAGTGAAAGTACATAGAGTTCCCATAAATCCCCTCACTTAACCCCCCAATTTCCCCTATTATTAACTTCTTGCATTAGTTTGGTGTATTTGTTACAATTGATGAGCCAGTGTTGTTACATTATAATGAACTATAGAGTCCCTTAAGGTTCACTTTATGTTTTACACATTCTATGGGTTTTGACAAATGTATAATGGCAAGTATCCACCATTATACTATCATACAGAGTAGTTTCCCTGCCCTAAAAGTTCTCTGTGCTCTGCCTATTCATCCCTCCTTCCCCCATCGCCTGGCAACCACTGATCTTTTTATTGTCTCCATAGTTTTGCCTTTTCTACAAAGTCGTATAGTTGGAATTATACAATGTATAGACTTTTCAAATTAGCTTCTTTCACTTAGTAATATGCATTTAAGTTTTCTCCAAGTCTTTTCATGGTTTGATAGCTTATTTCTTTTTATTGCTGAATAATATTCTGTTGTATGGATGTAACACATTTTGTTTATCCATTCAACTATTGAAGGACATCTTCATTGCTTTGACATTTATTTTTTAATTTAGTCTTTCTTCTTTTCTAAGACTGAATCTTTATACTTTTTAACTTAAATTTGATCTGTCTATGCTTTAACTGGAAAAGCACTTATATAATGTTGTATTAGAACTTGTTTGATTGTAAGTGACAGAAACCCAAACTGAATCAATTTAAGCAAATAACTTAATTTACCTTAAGGGTACAGTGATAATACATGGAGCCCAAAGACAGGAAAAAGAATGAGCCTGAGAAACAAGTGAAACTTGTCTGAGGATATCTCATCTTGTGAAAGCAGATTATATATGTGTGTATGTATCAATCTACACACACACACACACACACACACACACTAGATTCTTTCCAGATTGGTTTTTAACAATGTATAGCTCTAGCCAATGGAAAGAAGCTAGTCTGATTTTCACTTTTGGTATCAAATTCAGATTCCTATGAAGACCCTCATTGCTCCAACTCTGGTGCCGTCTTCTGGATCAGTCAATCATGCCTTTGAAGCAGGGTCAAGAGAAGACCACTGTTTTTGCAATGACCATGTGGAAGGGTTAATTGGGGTAGGATTGATCATATATAGTATGTGGTCAGAAGAAAGCAGTGCATCTAAAACAACTGTGAGTTTTAAAAAAGGAAGAATCCATGTTTTAAATACAACTGTATTTAAACTATAGAAAATATATCCGAATATGGAAAAAAGTACAAAGATAAAAATTAACAAAATATTTTAGTGATTACGTTTTATTTCTACTTTTCTAGATTTTATAAAACTCTTTTGCTGTTTATTTTTATCATGAAGTGATGTATTAAACATTAGGTCCCGGGCCTCCCTGGTGGCGCGGTGGTTGGGAGTCCGCCTGCCGATGCAGGGGATGCGGTTTTGTGCCCTGGACCGGGAGGATCCCACGTGCCGCGGAGCGGCTGGGCCCGTGAACCATGGCCGCTGGGCCTGCGCGTCCGGAGCCTGTGCTCAGCAACGGGAGAGGCCACAGCAGTGAGAGGCCCGCGTACCGCAAAAAAAAAAAATTAGGTCCCCATCCAGGTATTAAAATAGTATCTATCGCAGAAAGTAACTTTACTCAGTGTGTTTTTGAGATCAATAATTTATAGTACATGTTGACTCTTTCTTTAGCTTGCTACTGGGAACAGAGGGTAAGAAAGACTATTCAATATTCTTTGGGTAAACTTAACTCCCTTCATTGTATATACCTGCCTTGGTTTTCCTGCAAAAAACAAGTTTATGAATTTGTCATTACAGTCATTTTGGAGTGACTGAAACACATGAAGATAACTTATATGCATCTTAAATCATTAGTAGCATTCACCAGCTGATTAATTTAGCAGCAATGGCTAGAAGTATCAATGACAAAGAGCTTAAATATGTTGTGGCTTTGTGTTTCAATATAGAAAGGTAGAAACGTTAGACAGGCAGAAATGATGTAACAGCAGTCATTCATTGTCCATTTACCATTATTCATCTATTAATTCAGCCAGTGTTTACAGAGTATTTACTATGAATTGTCTGTGAATCTTTTAGTAGTTTGAACTCCCTTAGGCCTGACCCCTGTTTTTAGTTGTATGCCTTTGTATCCTTAGCATATAATACTACACTTGCCTTAGAGTAAGGACACGATAAACATGTGATGATTTAAACTGAATTGTGTTGCCTGGTGCTGGCAAATAAGAGTGATTAAAAGGTCCCTGTGCTCATGGACCTCTGCCCAGTGGAAAGTAAACAACACATGACTGCAACATGCTCCCTTTAATTGAGTACTGCTATATGCTAAGTACTTTCACACAGAGCATCTTTAGACCTGACAATACCTCTGTGTGTGTGTGTGTGTGTGTGTGTGTGTGTGTGTGTGTGTGTATGTGGTGGGGAGAGGGTACTATATGGTTAAAATTCAGACAGAAAATTTAAATACCTTGTCCAATGATACCTAGCTAATAAGTGCCATAACAGATTCAAAGCCACATTCTTAAGAATTTTGTGTTTAAATCCATTACTGGCTCATATGGTGAGCTTGGTTAGCCTGTTTATGTTTTCTGTTTAAAGCAGCTCCTTTTCCTTTGTATACTATCAGAAAAAATAATGCTATTTATTTTCAATAATGTGCTTGAACTATTTTTCTAGTGGGATTATGGGACTCATTAAAATGTTCATGCTGTCCCATTTGTGACCAACAGCAGACATTTCAATATAAGGGCCAATGGGTCCTTAAATGGCAACCTCTTCCTCTTTGGGGGTAGGGCCAGTGACCTTGGCATCAGTAATGCTAAGCTTTAGTCAACTGAGCTCTAGTATGCTATAAACTCATTATTTACCACTTTATCTCTTTGATTTGTACAGTCATCAGCTTCCAGATTCTAGTATTCCTTCCTACTAATAATTAGACTCTGAAAACTCAAATACCAAAAATTATATAGTTTTAATATTCTTAAAATAAATATTAAAGATGTATATTTAATATTTTACACATATGTAAATGTAATATTTTAATAGCATATGCTCCTGTAAAAGCACATCTAGTTAGCAAAGCAATAATAATTTAGAAATGTATCTTGTAGCTGAGGAGACGGGCTTTCTTACACAAGAAGGGCTTTGGATCAATTCATTCTATAGGAAGCATGAACCTGAGGCATCCGTGACTAGATTACACAGGATCTTTATCATTCTCCTTTGTCAAAATACTTCTTTATCACTCAAACATGTGAGCACTAACAGGACCTGTTGTACTGAGTAGTTATTCCCTTTGTTCTCTGCAATCACCACTATTCACTGCCACACTATTTAGCAATGACATTTTTCTTAATAGAGAATCCTGAAGCTACATTTATCCCCAAACTATTGCTCAAAGTGTGTTGAAAATCAAGAGCTCCAATGAGGTGGTACGATGTAAGAGAAAAATGGGTGTTCTTATGGTTCAGCATCTTGGGAAATAAGTGTCTTTAGACATCAAGCAGTATCTATTAAACAGCACTGACACAAAGCATCACTAATTCTGCTAAATAAAAGTCATGCTTCTTGAATCCAGTATATAATTCATGATCTCACAAGATTAAGAATAATCTTGATTCTTGGTAAATTAAATTTCCTTTGCATCTTAATTTTTATTTGCTTTGGTTAAGGATTTTGAAGTGTACCTTTAACCTAACAGAGACATTGCAATCCTAATGTATTCATCAGATTGTAGTATGAAATTCAAGTTCTAGAGTGAGTCTGAAAAACTTTCAAATTTGAGATTTTTATTATAATTAGTATGCCTGTGTTAATGTTTGAGACAGTTTAAATATTTTCTAAAAGAGAACAGAAAAGTTATTAAAAATTGAAGGACTTTTTGAACCGAGATGAATGGAGAAGTTAAAAGAATAGTATTCTAAAAATAGGAATGAACTGAGGAAGTTTCATAAAAGGAAACAATAACCCACTAAATACTGTTTCCTCTACAATCATGTTTATATTATTCCAGTCTTTAAAATGAAAAGTAAATATTCAATAGGTTTGGAAAGACTAAAAATATATTTCCCATATGTGAAAACAACTGATTTTCATTTTAAAGAAATCATTCTTGAATATACCCTTATATGACATGCATTTATAAGAAGGAACCCATTTTTTATCACTTTGGGTTTTTTTAAACTACGAGACATTATAATCTTTGTCTCATCTCTTTCTTTTGCTAATGTCTTCTCTGTGCCTTTGATCATGGTCCCCTAACCCCATCTTCCACCATGACTGTCCTTCAGTCCCTGTTTCTACCTAAGTATCCTTGGCACCAGGGTTGGGATATTCTACAGGCCAGATTGTAAATTTTCCTAGGATATCAACTTAATAAAGAACATTTCCATAGACAGCAGGATATTTCCACCTGAAGATGGCGAGACAATTAACTGCTCAGTAAATACTTGACTCAAATTACTGTTCCCTTACATAAATATGGAAAGGCACTCCATGCACTCACCACCTCCTGTCTCCCAAATAAAGGCCAAACACCACTGGACAAGAGTCGATTTACTTCCTTGGATAATACTGCTAATTGTAGCAAGCCAATATTTTGCTGTTCATCCTGTGAGTGGAGAGAAACCAAAATGATTTTCATATGAAGTCCCAATTTATAAACATTTGTAATCTTGATAGTGACCAGGCTTCCTGGCCTTCCCCAATCAATAGAAATTGACTACAGCCCAGACAAGAAATTCAGGCAAGGCTTTATTGGGGAAGATCAAGAACACTGCAGCTGGGGAGAGTGAAAACAAGTAAATGGGTAACAGATTCTCTTGCTTGCTCCCCAAGGGGTGGGGGGGCAAGCTGGTTCCTTATATGGGTGAGAGTAGGGGTGTGTGTAGGGGTCAGGCCAGAGGGATGGCTTAAGTCAGGGGTCCCCAACTGAGCTGCAGAGCAGGAAGTGAGTGGAGGGTGAGCGAGGGAAGCTTAATCTGTATTTACAGCCACTCCCCATCACTCGCATTACCGCCTGAGCTCCACCTCCTGTCAGATCAGCTGTGGTATTAGATTCTCATGAGAGCACAAACCCTACTGTGAACTGCACATGTGAGGGATCTAGGTTGTGTGCTCCTTATGAGAATCTAATGCTTGATGATCTGAGGTGGAGCTGAGGCAGTGATGCCAGCACTGGGGAGCAGCTGCAAATACAGATGATCATTAGCAGAGAAGTTTGACTGCACAGAGAACATAATAAATTAATTGCTAGCAGACTAATATCAAAACCCTATCAGTGAGTGGCAAGTGAAAACAAGCTCAGGGCTCCCACTGATTCTGCATTATGGTGAGTTGTATACTTATAATATATTACATTATAAATACTATTATATTTCTATTATTAATAATAGAAATAAAGTGCACAATAAATGTAATGCACTTGAATCATCCCCAAAACATCCTCTCTCCCCGGTCCATGGAAAAATTGTCTTCCACAAAACCAGTCCCTGGTGCCAAAAAGGTTGGGGACAGCTGGCTTAGGTGATTTTCCCACCCTTTGGTGGTGTTGAGTGCAGGGGGCATGCACAGGACCGTGCTTTTGCTCCTGACAGCATGTTTTTGTTCCTGGCTTCTCAGAATTGGCATTTGGGTTTTTCTGGTCTTTTTGTATCTTGTTGTCCATAATTTGCTCCAACTGCACAAGCATGCAGTTATTTTTAGTCCTTTATAGTTTCTTTGTATTTTGTTGCTTGAGGAGACGTTTGTCCAGGTGCAAGCAGTGGAGCAAAGGGTCCCAGGTCCCAGATCCCAGCCTATCTCAAACTGAAGTACCAATGTATTGCATTGTTTATTCCTTAATTCAACAATCAGACATTGACTGTTCCAGGCACAACAACAAGTGGTGGGATTTTAAGACAATTAAGGAAGAAGACATGGTTTCTTCCATCTTGGAGACATTAGTCTGGGGAAACAAAAAACTTGATCAAGGAAAGAAACAGCATCTATCACAGCCATTTGGGATTAAACACACCAAATTGCTTATGAACTTTGGACTGAATGTGTATATCTCCTCACAATTCATATTCTGAAGCTTAAATCCCTCATGTGATGGTATTTGGAGGTGGGGAGTTTGGACAGTTAATTGAGTAATGAGGGTGAAGTCCTCATGAATGGCATAGTGCCTTTATGAGAAGAGACAGGGCAGAAATCATCTCTCTCTTTCTCTACTATATGAGAATGCAGTGAGAAAATGGCCATCTGCAAACCAGAAAGAGGGCTCTCCCCAGATACTGAATCTGCTGGTGTCTTGATCTTGGACTTTCTTACCTCCAGAACTGTGAGAAATAAATTCCTATTGTTTAAGTCACTCAGTCTATGATATTCTTGGTATAGCAGCCCTAACTGTCTAAAACAGCCTTACTGCTAGGATTCCTTTGGACCATAGGTCCTTTACATGTAGCTGATCCATGGATCTTTGATTAATAGCGTACAGGAGCAAAAGGAACCCAAGAAAATAAGTAATGAGAAGAGGAATTTCTGGGGACTATGCATTATCAGAAGATTTTTCATTATCTGAGTCATTGATTAATTAAATACTTACTGAACATGTTATGTGTCAGACACTATTGGGTTTGCATAGTGATAAACTAGGTAGAAATAGTATCTCTCATGGGAGAGTCAAGTAAAAAAAAAATCCCCAAACAAAAACCCAAACAGAATGCAAAATAGTACATTTTTTAAAAGCCCAGGTTGTGATGAAAAACAAACAAACAAACAAATATGGGGCTCATGTATTAGATTGTAAGCAAAATGAGGGAAGGGATTCCCATCTATTTTGTTCACTCTCTTCAGGAGCAAAAACAGCATTTGACATCCAGAGCCTACAACAATAAAATCTTGGTTGAATAAATCTGCAAATAACAGGAGGGGGTTGTATTAGTGGGATAATCAGAGAAGATGCATGTATCAGTTTCTTATTGCTGCTGTAACAAACTATCATAAACCTAATGGCTTAATTAAAAACACAAACTTATTATCTTACAGTTTGATTGTTCAGAAGTACAAAATGGGTCTCACTCAGCTAAAATCAAGGTGTCAGGAGGCTGCATCCCTTCTGGAGACTTCAGGGGAGAATCACTTTCCTTGCCCTTTTTTAGCTTCCAGGCAACTCCATTCACTGGCTCACAGCCCTTTTCTTCCATCTTCAAAGATGCTGAGCCCTTCTCACATTGCATCTATTGGGTTCTCTCTTCCATAGTCTTATCTTCATTTTCCACCTTTACAGACTCTTGTGATTACGTTGGGAACACCAGGATAATCCAGGAAAATCTCCTTATTTTAAGTCAGCTGATTAACAACCTTAATCCATCTGCAGTCATAATTCTCCTTTGCCATGTAACCTAACATGCTTACAGGTTCCAGGGACTAAGATGTAGGCATCTTTGGAGGGTCATTATTCTGTCTACCACAGTTTTCTCTGAGTAGTGATGTTGAGGAACTAAGACCTGGAAGATGAAAGAAGTCAGGCATGTAAGGGGTGTGTGTCTGTGTGTATGTGTCTGTCTGTCTGTCTGTGTGCACATAAGCTAGTAGGGAGGCAGGGGTTGGAGAGGTAGTGAGGGGAGAGAGCCTTTTCGTACAGTCTGTGAGAAAGAATTTGAATTTTATTCTAGGTACACTTAAAAGCTATTGGTTTTAAGCAAAAAAAAAAAAAAATAGATCTGATTTATATTTTAAGAGGGTCATTTCTGGGAGAAGTTGTAAGAAAAGGGATGGATCCATCCCAAAAAAGCATGTATTTTTAAACTTCAGAAAGCTAAAAGTGTGATAGCTGGATTTATGAGGGAGGCCAGCTGGGTAGGTTATGGACTTGGGGGCTGAGAAATCTGCTTGGGGTGGTGTGGGGCTCATTCCCCCTGGTTGGTTGTAGACTTGGTCAGGAGAGAAGGCTTGGAGTGAGATGAGCAGTGGGGGGATTGAAGGGGCCTGAGCAGGGGGCAGTTGTTTCCTCTGTGAACACATTCTTCACTGGTGAGTCTTTTCCAGATTTTTAGACAAGGTAAGTCCTTATAGCAAGATCTGGCTCTGTGTCTGATTTTGGCCTAAATTCCAAAGAGGGTAACTGAGGAATTGGGTCATGCAAGTGAAGAAGATTCCAGGATCTGAGCAGCTGATAAACTTGTGGCCGCCTAGAGGTAGCCAAATGCGGAGGCACATAATTTTTGGAGTCTGTTACTCAAAAGTTTTATGGACTGGGAGAGTTTAAATAAGAAAGTGGGCCTAGGAAATTTATTTTAAGAACTATTTTTTGTAACACAGAAAGGAGGAAGCACATTTTGTCTTGCTTTGTTAATATCCACAAAACCCTGGCCCCATGAAAAAGGTATAGAGAACCCTTTATGTTTCCTCATTCTAGGCAGCAATCTTGGAGGACTGGCAACAGTGTCTCCTGTGTGTTCTGAGGTGCCCAGTGCAGCCCCAGGCCCATGGGGATATTCAGTCAATGCTGCAGCTCTGGACGGCATCTGTATTTGTTTAATAAGCTTTAATCATCACCGTCTTCATCCTGTATGTATGGTTTATTAAAATGCTTGCAGGTAAAGCAGTTTATCAGTGAGGGAGTACACATGGTACTCTGCACTGTGTTGTGATATTCAGGTATTACTGCACTGAGGAAACTGAGGGTAAACTAATACCACCAGTACCTTCTGCTATTAAGATATCTGAACCTGCTCAGCAGGTAGCTTCTAGAGGCCGCCTGCATTCCTTGACTTTGGCAGCTTATTTATCAGCTCTAAACTAAAAACAATCTAAGGGTCCACCAATAGGAGGTTGGATAAACAATCTGTGGTATATTCATGATTGTGGCCTCTCCCGTTGCGGAGCACAGGCTCCGGGCGCACAGGCTCAGCGGCCACGGCTCACGGGCCCAGCCGCTCCGCGGCATGTGGGATCTTCCCGGACCGGGACACGAACCCGTGTCCCCTGCATCGGCAGGTGGACTCTCAACCACTGCGCCACCAGGGAAGCCCAAGTTATGTCTTAAATACCTTCCAAGTGCATCCCTTAATAACCAATTAAAACTATTTTAAAAGAATTTACTGTTTTAAAAGGAGTGTATTGTTTTGTATGTGCCAAAAAGAGAGCAGAATATAAGGAAATCTGCATTGAGATATTTAGCATGGGATTATTAAAAACAAACAAACAAACTCCATGTGTGGGCATTTCAAATATTTGGTGTTGAGAGGGTCAAATGGCATGCCAGCATAGGAACCTGTAGTTCTACACACTCTCTGTAGGTCTCTGTCTTCAAGTGCCACTGGGAGAACTCTGCTTTCTGTGACAGGGGAGTTATGGGGTCTAATTTCCTGGTGTCCTCCCAGCTTCTCTCCAGTCACTCAGCATTCTTGGAGGAAGCCCAACTGTGGATAGAGAAATATCAGGACTGTCATGAGGGAGAGAGAAAACCATTGGCATAAGCAGGCAATGCACACAGTAGAGTGAGTAGAAATTACTCTGGGAGAAATTGTAGAGACCATTTATGTAGCACGCAATTGGGATCTGCAGATGGAGGGGAGAGAACTTTGGAATAGCTGGAGCCTCTTTATGCTGCCTCGGTCCATGGGAGATGAGAGCATGCAACTGGCGATAGAATAAGCCTTTTTCTGGCTCAAATAGCACGGAACTGGGATTGGCAAAAGATGAACACATATTTTCCTTTTTTAGTCTCCTCGATCCATTTTCCTTTCTTTCAGTATTTTTCTGTAATCCTTACTTTAAAATAAGCAGAAAGTTACCAGCTCTGTATTGCTTGCAGGCAAAAATGGGAAGATGCTACCCACTGTGGATGAAAATAATGAACTTCATTGGGATTTTCATATAAAGAAGGAAATAGAGAAATAATAGAAGGTTAGTGGTGACTTCCAGAGAGAAAACCCTGCTTAGAAAGGTTTATGAGGTAGTAAAGACCTAAAAACGATCATTTTAGTTATTGTGCCCACTGTGAATTTTAGTTCAGATAATAAACTTAGAATTCTCTCTCCCCAACCTAGCTCCAAGGCATCATATAGAATTCTTTCATTTATTAAATCGACAAATACTTGAGTTTCAGGCACTGTGTTTTGGTGCTATGTGTACGATCAACAAGAGATACAGGGCCCCACCCCTCAGAGATGGCACTTAATCCAATCTCTAGGAGGGGCCTTGGCTCTGAACCTCTTCCGAGGCAGAAGAGTTGCATTATGTCAAATTTGGAACTGTATGGATTTTACTGACTGAGTAAAGAATCATTCTTGGAATCAAAATTATTGTTAGAGTCCCTTTCACCCAATGCAACCTCCCAAAAGATGTTAAATGAACATTCATGATTATAGAGTAAACTTCAGAAACTTGTACACCATGGCACAAAATGTGTGTAAGAGTACTATAAAAACAATTATATATTGGTGTAATTTTCATTTAAGAGAGCTGTTTTTCTTTTAGACTTATGTTGCAAAGCATACTTTTTTCATAAAGAGAGAAATCTCTTTAGTTGGATTTATTGATTACTAAAACAATAACAATTGCTTTTAAACATGTAAGAATACATTAAAGAAGCACAAAATGATAATATTGGCAAGATTTAAGATATAAAAATGTATATGTGTTACCTAGAAAATTCCATCTTTGTTCAAAGCCAGCAGTGTAGCATTTTCATAGTGTCATCAAATCTCAATCTCTCTCTCTCTCTCTCTCTCTCTCACACACACACACACACACACACACACACATACACACACACACCCTTCCCTTTTTTTAAGTACCCTTGTGAGCACATTGAGTCCACCTGGATACTCCAGGATAATCTCCCCATTTCAAGGGCCTTGACTTTATTAAATCTGCAAAGTCCTTTTTGCTGTATAAGGTAACACATTCATAGGTTCCTAAGATTTGGGCATGGACATATTTAAGGGGCCTTATTGTCTATCCCAGGGTGGGAGGAGAAGAATGAAATAGAAACATCATTTAGGTGACTGCTTCTCTAATCCAGGTTAGTGATGATGAGGACTTAAAATGAGGTCATGACCAAGCAACCTCACTCCTAGATATTCACCCAAGAGAAGTAAAAACACGTTTACAAAAGTACACATAAGAAAGTGGGCCTAGGAAATTTATTTTAAGAACTATTTTTTGTAACACAGAAAGGAGGAAGCACATTTTGTCTTGCTTTGTTAATATCCACAAAACCCTGGCCCCATGAAAAAGGTATAGAGAACCCTTTATGTTTCCTCATTCTAGGCAGCAATCTTGGAGGACTGGCAACAGTGTCTCCTGTGTGTTCTGAGGTGCCCAGTGCAGCCCCAGGCCCATGGGGATATTCAGTCAATGCTGCAGCTCTGGACGGCATCTGTATTTGTTTAATAAGCTTTAATCATCACCGTCTTCATCCTGTATGTATGGTTTATTAAAATGCTTGCAGGTAAAGCAGTTTATCAGTGAGGGAGTACACATGGTACTCTGCACTGTGTTGTGATATTCAGGTATTACTGCACTGAGGAAACTGAGGGTAAACTAATACCACCAGTACCTTCTGCTATTAAGATATCTGAACCTGCTCAGCAGGTAGCTTCTAGAGGCCGCCTGCATTCCTTGACTTTGGCAGCTTATTTATCAGCTCTAAACTAAAAACAATCTAAGGGTCCACCAATAGGAGGTTGGATAAACAATCTGTGGTATATTCATGACGGAGCACTGTTTAGTAATACAAAGGAACAAATTTATAATACTAGCAGAGCATGAATGAATTTCAAAACAGTATGCCAAATGAAAGAAATCAGATAGAAAGAAATAATACTATATGATTTGATTTGTTTGAAGTTCTGGAATAATTCGGAAGCTAATCTATGGTGAGGAAGATCAGAACAGTGGTTGCCTCAAGAATGAGGCCAAGAATGAGATTAGCTGGAAATGGGTATGAAGGAACTACATGGGATGATGGGAATATTCTTTCTTTAAATTTTTTGTTAATTTAACTTAATTTAATTTTTTATACTGCAGGTTCTTATTAGCTATCTATTTTATACAAATTAGTGTGTATATGTCAATCCCAGTCTCCCAAATCATCCCATCACCCCCCACGCCTGGATGATGGGAATATTCTGTGCCTTGATTGGGGTGGAGATTACTCAGTTTACATAGATCAACTCACCAAACTGTACACTTAGGAGCTGAATATTTTATTGTTTATGAATTATACATCAATTAAGATTAAAGTATATTGAAAAATACAGAAGTAGTAGTGGGAATAAAAAGGCAAAGGATCAAGAGCTATTTTGAATCTAAAATTGACAATAATCTGTAAGCCATTGAATGCCAGTGGAAGAAAAAAGAGAAAAAGAGAAATAGACATGGAAATAAATTTCCAAATAGCATTAAGAAAACAAAATCAACCAGTATGGTTTTTAGATGCAGATTTCAGTTTTATCAACACTGTAAAAATAAGACACAAAGTTTTGACTGATGACTTATGAAATAGTAAAAATGAAAAACATTTAAGAATTTATTTCTTATTCTCCTCTTTAATCAAAGGATTAAATGTTAGTTATTAACCTCAGACGGGAGCAGTGACTGAGTTTGGATCTCTGGTGTGAAAAATAGGGCTGTTGGGATTCAAGCTTATTTGCTAAATGGAAAAAATATATATAATTAACACCAACTCTGCTGTATTCCAGGACCAGTCTGTGAGGCAAATAAATTCAGCAATTAGTGTTGTTTATTTGGAATTGAACAGAAGATATTTCTTGAACGTTTCAAAGCTTTTGCCTGCTGTGAACATTAGCATGGTCATCAATACATTCAAACTGATTTAAAGAATAGTGAAATTTAGTTAAGCTGCAAATTATTTTTAAAAACCATTATACTCAGTACCACCATTTTGGAAATAAAGAGATTGCTTTAGAGAATCTGAATATTTTTTCTGAGTTTATTTAATATGAACAGACAGGATCTGAATCTCTGCTGTGATAATTCCATTGGTTGTCTAACTCCAAGGTTTTTCCCTTTGCCCTCTCCACTCCTTTCTCCTAACTTTTCCTATCCCCTCTCCTCTCTTCTAGGCTCCTTTTCTCTCTTACTGACTTTATAGGTAATATCCAGTTCCACATGCTATCTATATTCTAATAACTCTCAAATTTCTATGTACAGTCCACACCCTCAACCAAACCCCAGACTTATATCCCGTATTATCCAGAGGCTGCAGCAATTCAAAGGTTTGCAGCCTCAAAAAATCCCTGACTGCATCTATTGTCTACAGAGTCCATGTTAATCTACAGATTTCAGTCTGGAAATGGCTTGAAACTCTGGTTATATACAATACAATCCTATCTCTCTCTACCTTTTCAAACATTTCCAACATTTTCTTTGGGAAGCTACAGTAAAACGTTAAAAAAATTTGTACTTCCCTCCTGACCAACTCAGCTTGGAGGCCCCGATTTCTTAGCTGCCTATATTTAATAATCAGTATAACTACCAGCTCTTTATTTGTGACCTTGGTGGTTTACTATTTTAATTACTGAAGTTTTATGTGTATCTCTGCCCTGAGGCAACTTACAGCAAAGGGCACAGTTTCCGAGCCTTTGGAAATAAATTCATAAACACAAAAGCCATTTCCAGCCAGGCTAATAAAAACACACAGACTTTAATTAACTCTGATCCATAGTTCAGGCTGAACACCTCATCATATTGACTTGTAGAGTCTCTGGTGAAACATAAAGTAAGAGCCAAGCAAAGTTTTACCACAATTTTGTTGAAAGCTGAAGTTTAGTTCAGGTTTGTAAGAAAGCTGAGAAGAGAAAATGGATTTAAATGGAAGGAGTGAGAATCACGCCTTGTCCATCTGGAAAGTTCTTTTGGTGTTTCCACAGAGAATGATTTCTGCCTTCTTGCTTTCACAAAACCATTTGTGAAAGAAAGAGTCATGGCTTCTATGAATTTCCCATTATAAACTCGAAGAAAACATCCCATTTTTGGTGTCAGCTTCAAAGCACATGGTTTTGAAAAATCAAAAAGGAAAATTCCTTTATGTCATAATTTGAACTTTGACTGCAGGGCCTGGCTGGAATGGATGAAACATGAGAGGTTCTTTTTTCTTCCCATTTTACTAAAATCTAAATAAAATGTAATGTTTTAGGAAGACAGCTAAGTTGCCTGGAGATTAATATTTATTGTCTCAAATATAATGTCACATGACCTAGAGGCATTATTATCCTGAGGATAAACCAAAGACCGAGAAGCTAAAAACTGCCACTCAAGAATAAACTCTTCTTTGAACTTGCAGAGAATTTCTGTTGTTGGTCATCAGTCATTTACTTGGTATGGAGCTGAGCAAGCTTCTTCACCTCTCTCAGCTTTCTCACTTGTGAAGTGAAATTAATAACAATAATAGCACCTTCCTTATTGGGATTGTTAGGAAGATTAAATGAGATAAAATCTATAAAGTACTTGGAACCAAGTCTGCCATATAGTGTCAAATAAATGTAAATTAGCTTTATCTACATTATAACTTCACCTTTATGTCTTACTTCAAAACTTAAAGTTTCTTTAAGTTTATTGCTAGAAGATATCAGCTTAGATTTTAATGTCATTATCCTGTCAGTAAGGATTTTTGTGTTAGCAAATGATAGAAAACCCAATTCAAACTTTCTAAACTCAAAAAGGAAGCTTATTAGCTGATAGCTGAAAAATCCAGGGATAGCCTCAGTCATGGCTTGATCCTGGAGCTCTAATGGTGCTGTCAGAATGTGGTTTTTCTTGGGAGTTTGTATTGTGCTGTGTAGGCTTTCTTCTAAGCTCCCTGGGGGTTTCAGGCTCTTATTTCTTGTCTCGAATTTAGTGGCAATACAGTAGGTGCTCAATCAGTATTGCTGCCCTTATCTCTTTGTTTTTCACTCTGTAAACCCTGTCTATTCTCTTTGAGTCTAAATCCTTTTAATGGCGTTTCTCTCAGCGTCTTCTACTCTAGAGATCACTTTATATTCTCTCTCATTTTATTTTTTCTTTCTGGCTTCCAGCCTGCTTTTCTTTCTGAGACGATGGTGAAGCTCTTCATAGCCTGCTCAGCTCTTACAGCCCAGCTTAAGGGTCCCGCCCCCAGTAGCGGGGCCCACAGTATCTTCACTTATGTTCTTTCAGGAATGTAATATATACTTCAACATTTTTAAGACAGTCACCATCTAGTCCTCAGAAGTCCCAATTTTCATGTTATAGCATTTTAAATAATAATACAAATTCTTATTTCCAAAAAACATTCTCCAGGGGAAGTTTGAAAAACAAAACAAAAAGAAAGATAAATCAGAAGAGCACAGAGAAGAAAATGAAATGCCTACAGTCCTACTACCTAGAGAACTGCTGTTGCCTTCTTAATTTTCTTCATTTCTTCTTCTTTTCTCGTTTGCCTGCCTTCTTGGAGCACAGGCTCCAGATGCGCAGGCTCAGCGGCCATGGCTCACGGGCCCAGCCGCTCCATGGCATGTGGGATCTTCCCAGACCGGGGCATGAACCTGTGTCCCCTGCATTGGCAGGTGGACTCTCAACCACTGTGCCACCAGGGAAGCCCAGAACTGATCATTTTTATTCCCCAAGTTTCTCTTATTGTCCCTTTCACATCACAGCAAATGGCAGCTCCATCCTTTCAGTTACTCAGGCCAAAAAACCCCACTTTTGTGTCATCCTCTCTACTATTTCTTTTTCACTATGCATCTAAACCATCAGCAAGTTTTGTTTTCTCTGTCTTCAAAAGGCTTCCAGAAATCTAATTCCTTTTTACTCCTGACTGCTACTACAGTACTCTAGTCAAAGATTATTGCTTGCCTAATTATTGCAGTCTCTCTTCTTACACCCTTGCCCCTCCTTGGCAGTCGAGTGATTCTTTTAAAATGTTAGTGATTCTTTTATTTTTAATTTTTTTTATTTTAAAATTTTTATTGAAATATAGTTAATTTACAGTATTATATTAGTTTCAGGTATAGTTTCAGCATAGTGATTTGGTATTTTTACAGATAAGTCTCCATTAAAAGTTATTACAAGATAATGGCTGTAATTCCCTGTGCTATACAATATATCCTTCTTGCTTATCTATTTTATTTTATTTATTTATTTTTTTAACATCTTTATTGGGGTATAATTGCTTTACAATGATGTGTTAGTTTCTGCTTTATAACAGAGTGAATCAGTTATACATATACATATGTTCCCATATCTCTTCCCTCTTTGTCTCCCTCCCTCCCACCCTCCCTATCCCACCCCTCCAGACAGCCACAAAGAACCAAGCTGGTTTCCCTGTGCCATGCGGCTGCTTCCCACTGGCTATCTACCTTACGTTTGTTAGTATATATATGTCCATGTCTCTCTCTCGCCCTATCACACCTCACCCTTCCCCCTCCCCATATCCTCAAGTCTGTTCTCCAGTAGGTCTGTGTCTTTATTCCTGTTTTACCCCTAGGTTCTTCATAACATTTTTTTTTCTTAAATTCCATATATATGTGTTAGCATACGGTATTTGTCCTTCTCTTTCTGACTTACTTCACTCTGTATGACAGACTCTAGATCTATCCACCTCATTACAAATAGCTCAATTTCGTTTCTTTTTATGGCTGAGTAATATTCCATTGTATATATGTGCCACATCTTCTTTATCCATTCATCCGACGACGGGCACTTAGGTTGTTTCCATCTCCGGGCTATTGTAAATAGAGCTGCAATGAACATTTTGGTACATGACTCTTTCTGAATTCTGGTTTCCTCAGGGTATATACCTAGTAGTGGGATTGCTGGGTCATATGGTAGTTCTATTTGTAGTTTTTTAAGGAACCTCCATACTGTTCTCCATAGTGGCTGAACCAATTCACATTCCCACCAGCAGTGCAAGAGTGTTCCCTTTTCTCCACACCCTCTCCAGCATTTATTGTTTCTAGATTTTTTGATGATGGCCATTCTGACTGGTGTGAGATGATATCTCATTGTAGTTTTGATTTGCATTTCTCTAATGATTAATGATGTTGAGCATTCTTTCATGTGTTTGTTGGCAGTCTGTATATCTTCTTTGGAGAAATGTCTATTTAGGTCTTCTGCCCATTTTTGGATTGGGTTGTTTATTTTTTTGTTATTGAGCTGCATGAGCTGCCTGTAAATTTTAGAGATTAATCCTTTGTCAGTTGATTCATTTGCAAATATTTTCTCCCATTCTGAGGGCTGTCTTTTGGTCTTGTTTATGGTTTCCTTTGCTGTGCAAAAGCTTTGAAGTTTCATTAGGTCCCATTTGTTTATTTTTGTTTTTATCTCCATTACTCTAGGAGATGGGTCAAGAAGGATCTTGCTGTGATTTATGTCATGGAGTGTTCTGCCTATGTTTTCCTCTAAGAGTTTGATAGTTTCTGGCCTTACATTTAGGTCTTTAATCCATTTTGAGCTTATTTTTGTGTATGGTGTTAGGGAGTGATCTAATCTCATACTTTTACATGTACCTGTCCAGTTTTCCCAGCACCACTTATTGAAGAGGCTGTCCTTTCTCCACTGTACGTTCCTGCCACCTTTATCAAAGATAAGGTGTCCATATGTGCGTGGGTTTATCTCTGGGCTTTCTATCCTATTCCATTGATCTATCTTTCTGTTTTTGTGCCAGTACCATACTGTCTTGATTACTGTAGCTTTGTAGTATAGTCTGAAGTCAGGCAGCCTGATTCCTCCAGCTCCAAAAAATGTTAGTGATTCTTTTAACAGTCACTCCTCTCCTTGAAATTCCCCAGAGCTTCCCACTCACACACAATAAAATCCCCGATTTTTATTATTGCCCTCAGATCCCTGGCCCTATGTGATCTGCATCCTTAACTCAAACCTCTCTCTGATCTCATCTACTATTTTCTATTTTCTTTATTCTAGCAGGAAACTCCTTCTCCTCCTCCTGATATTGGTGGTCTCTGAGGCAGCAGCTAGATTTTGCACTTGGGTGCCCTCCTGAGAATATATCCCATTCCCATGAGTTGTGCTCAACCTCACAGATGCCCAGGCTGTGTCTCCTGGTGCCAATTTCCTGAAGGTTCCCATCTTCCCTCTTGTATTTCTCACTTTTGTTGGGTTGCACTCCCTGTCTCTCCAAAGAACAATTATTCCTTGATCCCGTGTGGTCCTTTTTCCCCCAGAGTAATTTCTGCCTACTCAGCCCTTTAATATCTCTCTCTTCACCCCACTTAAAAAATATACTATTATTGTGATCTCAGGCAATCTGTTTATAAGAAAAGAGTTACAATTATAATCATGAAAAAGCAAATAGTATTTCTATGACTCTGGTCCCCACATTCTGAAGGAATTCTGTGTTCTCTCTTTTCCTTCCAGATTGGCCTAGGAGAAATTTAGGATAGTCAGAGTTGGGGGTCTAGAATCAATGCCTTTCCTTTTCCACTTCGCTTGCTCTGGGTCTTTATGGTAATGCCCACTTACTACTGAGGCCAAAAGTGGCAGATATAACATTGATGCTGACTGAAGGCATTACTGTTCTTCTGGAGCTGCCAATACCTGAGGTCAAGGAAGCCAACATTTCCACCTAATTCCCTGATGTTTAATATTGAGGACACTGAAAGTGCTGCCATCACAACCAAAACTCTTGACATTCACTGTTGCTATTGCAGCTTTCAATGTCCCAGTGGCTTTATGGACTCTACCTCTTTTAACTACTCTTGCTTTGCTTTTGCAACTCATGCCTATTAAGCCTGAGTTTTGAATAACCATTTCTGTGGCAGATGCTGTGCACACTCACAAATGCATAACACATGCATTCATTTATTTTAACCAGGGATCTACCAAGCATAAACATAGGTCCTGGGAACACAGAAGTGAGCAAAGCAGACGAAGTCCTTGCCCTCATGGAACTTACCTTCCAGTAGGTGAGGTAGACAATAATACAAATAACTTACTACTTACCATAATTTCAGGTGATCGTGCTGTGAAGAAAAATAAAGCAAACTAAGGTGGGAGATAAGTACACTGGTACTCTAAAACAACTATTTTGGCCTTCTCTTGACTCTCAAACCAATATATATATATATATATATATATATATATATATATATATATATATATATCA
>NW_006772445.1:265864-269901 GCF_000442215.2 Lipotes vexillifer | reverse complement strand
TATATATATATCAAACTCTATAGTATTAGTTAAAGAAACTTCTTATGCAGCTGCAATCAGTGAAGGCATTAGACCCCGACAAGATATAGTCTCATAGCAAGAAAAAACTTTAAAACTTGCCTCAGACCAACATTTGAGAAGTTATGGGAAACATGTAATCATATTTTCTAAGATACCATTTTCGAAATCCAAGTGACAGAAGGAACAAAAATGTGTTAGAGTACAGATGAAGTTTTTTAATCTAGTCTTCCCACTATCTTTTATATAAAAGTGAATATGAATTTGGATGAAACAACTTGGGTGCAACTGAGAGCAGAGTTGTTTATCTGGATTTAGGAGCTAAGCTGCGGGGGCTTTTAAAGGTCTTGGGTTACAAGAGAGAAAGTGGTAGTTACTAAGCTCGGCAGACTAGCGGGGAGAGAAAGGGCACTTTCATCTCCACTGGGGAGCCAAGTCCAGCCTGGAAGACCATCTCAGTATACCAAGCACGATCCTACATTAGTCTTTCCCATCACTTATGAGCTGAGATTTAGATGTGCTTCCCAGCTGAGACATGATGGGGTGGCCATAAGGACTGAGGCAAGTCAACCAACAACTAAGCGAGGGATTCTGAGATGGTTTTTACCATCAAGTCTTTGATAGAACAGGGGTGGAGTAAGAACAACACTTTGAGTTGAAGTTTTCTTTTCTTTGTGTTTTCACTCTCTATGTTTATGCATTACTAAAATGAAATTATTCTGTAGTTGATCAGTTACAGGGAACTATTTGTATAATAATTAATATTTGCTTTCTAAAACTGTCAGAATTCATAGACTCGGTTCGGCATTGTCAGGCCAGGCCCATTTATTATAACAAATGGGTGATCCCATTCTTAATGGTCATAATTTGGCAATAGCAAAAAAAAATGAAGTTTGATTTTAACTGTGTTGCATTATAAAAAAGAGAGTTAAAAAAAAAAGAGAGAGAGTTAACTGTACACAGTCTTGAAAATAGTTATGTCAGATTTTTTTACATCTTAAAGAAGTTTACAAATAAATTAATTTGACTCTTCAATAAAAGAATTTTTAAAAAGAATATAGTGATATTAATTCTCTACCAGAAAGGAATACTTTAAAAAGAGTACCAGAAGCAATTGAAGTTTATTTCTCCTTAGAAGCAAGACCACTTTAGCTCATGGAGAGGCAGGATTGTGTGGCGGTTAGCGAGATAGATTGGTGCTGCATTTCAGGGTCTAAAACCTCACCTCGTTTCTTACCAGTCATAGGACCATGGATAAGCTTCTTAATCTCTCTGTGCTTCATTTTTTCCAATGCAAAACAGAGATAACAATGGTACATACCTAATAGGGTTCTTATATATTAAAATAATTATTAGACAAAATGCACCTAGAAAACTATTAAATAAGTAATAGTTACTACTGTGACTACTAATCATTATTATTAGCTTTATCACTCATGTTGTATGACATGAGTGACTCTTCCCCTGAAATCCCAAGACTCAACAGCATAAAGAAAATAAATTCAGAGACAAACAGAAGGAAATCTAGTATATTAAGAACACTACTGAATAAAGAGGATGTAGAGAGGAAATTTCCTAAATCTCTGAGTTTTATTAAATATAAGGTTTAATTATAAAGGGGTCAAAAGATCAATTAGGTGAGAAAATGATGGTATGTGACTCATTGGGAAAGACAAGAACACTTAATTTGTCCCCAGTTTTCCCCTTGAGGTACAAGTAAATGACAGTTTTATTCTGTACCTACTAAAAGTATGTAAAAAAACTGCTTTCCTGTATTGGCTTCAAATAGACCCTTTCAATACTCTTAATCTTTATACTTTAACAGAATCCTAAGGTCTATCAGTTAATATTACTTTGGAGAGCTCCATTTTCTATTCCATATTTCTGTTTCTAAATGTGGCTATACAGTCTCTCTAAAGCCACACCTAATTCAGATTTAGAGAGAAAGTTTTGAAAATTATGGAGTGAGCACATACTGTCATCAAGTTCCTTGTATGTACTTTATAGAAATGTATTTAATTCCTATGATGGCACTTTGAGATACCTATTATTATTCTTGGAATACTGGGAAATTAAGTAGCTTGCCCAACATCACCCAAATAGAAGATGATACCTGTTGATTGAATGGGCTTGTTGACTGTAAATACAGTGCAACTTTAATTCAACAACAGTTATTCAAAGATTTCTTGATTCAAAAACTTTCATAGATTTCTTGATTCAAAAACGTTCAGCTTGTTACATATTAACTGTGTTTATTTGGCAAGTCATTTAACCTTTTTGATCTTTACTTTCTACTGTATTAAATGGGGCAAAGACCAACTGACTACTTCAAATAATTGTTATGAGGGTTCAGTGAGATGATGAGTAGAAAATGCATCAGAATCAGACAGCTCTGTTTTCAAATCCCTGCTTTACTGCTTAGGAACTTGGCCAAGTTATCTCAACTCTCTGCGCCTAAGTGTTCTGATCAGCAAAAATTGGGTGAATTGTGACTGCTTTTTAAAGTATGGTTTTTGAGGTGTAATAATGTATGTAATGAACCTAACTCAAACACTAGAACTTCATAGATGGTTGTGGTTAATATATTTTTTATAATTTAAAACATTTTATACATGTTCTAGGGGGTTCAATCTACCCATAACTCTATAATTATTGAAAATGTAAATTTGAAAATGTGGGACATTTCTGAACACATGGCAAAAATCTAAATCTAAAATTCTCCCTATATTTTGCATATAAATTGTCATATTAGAAGATTTTTCAAAGGGTCTAAACACTTAAATAAATAATTTATATAAAATGTCCACCTCACTTAAACCCTGTAAATGGAAAGGTTGTGCAACCTATTGCCAGGATGAGTTACCATATTTGATAAAGGCTAATTGTGCATTTTTTTGTAAATTGAAAACAGAAAATGTAAACAGAAATGCAGATCTAGCTGGTGGTAGACTGACAATCCGTTTGCCGTATTTACAGAGTTTGGGCTGGATACACAGCTGCCCAGCTAGAATTTTCATTCCACATTGTCCCTTGTAGCTTGGCATGGCCATATGACAATGTTCCTACCAATGGAATATGAGCAGAAGTGAGTGTGCCCCTTTCAAGTCTTGTACTCAAAGCACTGCACCTGCACTCCTTCTGGCTCCCTCCCCCTTCCCTCTGAAGCATGGTGACCACAGAACCATATTTGGAAGCTACATGTTAAGATAGCAAGGTTGCTTCTTCATTCTGGGTTTCTGGAGAGCCTTCTGGAGTGGAGCTGCCCCACATTCCTGGACTGTTTCATGGAAGAGACTTAACATCACTCTGATTAAAGCTTGGAACTAGGGTCTATTTGTTATAAGAACTCCAACTTTGCCATAACTAGTACATAATTAAAGTCAGAACATGGATGACCAGGCTTTCTCTTGTTCTTTGTCTTTCTCTGAGAGGCATGACTCCTATCCAAGAGAAACTTACAAAGCAGAAGCAATTATAATGGAAAAAAGCATTAAGGTTAAGATTAATTTACAGTTAACAAAGGTGAAATGAAAGTTCTTATTGAATTATTTGACAGACTAAATTTTCTTCCCCCAAACTTGAAGATCTAAAATGTGCCATAAACAATAAACTGTGGTTCCAAAGCACATAGCCTTTCCATTATTGAAAATGTTATCTTTATCTTTTCTCAGTTGGTACAAGGTGGGTTTTAGCAGCATAGTTCTGGTGAGTTCGGCCTTGTGTTGGCTGGGGAGAACTTACAGGCAGTGACTAATAGGCAAGTAATTTGAGAAGTTGCTTCCTTAAATTTTTACAGACTTGTACCTTCTCTTTCTATAAAATTATGGCTATTTCTGCTCCTGGCCAAAAAGTGTTTGCTCAATAAATATTTTTAAAAAAGAGTGTTTGAATAAATGGTGCAGAAATGTTATCAATGCAATAGATGATTGTTAAATATTCAGTGAATATCAGTGAGAAGAGAAAACTCATACTTTCTACCCTAAAAAAATAAAAAATGCTTTCTCTTTTGCCACTCTTTC
>NW_006772445.1:263829-265854 GCF_000442215.2 Lipotes vexillifer | reverse complement strand
CCCAAAATGATTTTAAAAATCTGCTTTGGGCTTCCCTGGTGGCACAGTGGTTGAGAGTCCGCCTGCCAATGCAGGGGACACGGGTTCGTGCCCAGGTGTGGGAAGATCCCACATGCCACAGAGCAGCTGGGCCCGTGAGCCATGGCCGCTGAGCCTGTGCATCCGGAGCCTGTGCTCCACAACGGGAGAGGCCACAACAGTGAGAGGCCCGCGTACCACAAAAAAAAAAAAGAAAAAAAGAAATCTGCTTCACTGTTTGCAACACTAGTTGAGAGTAACTTCTGGGGAAGGTACATAATGAAAAAAATAGTACATAGTCTATTAATATAAATTAATGATCCCAAATATAGATTTAAATAATGGGGACCAAAATCAGTTGTGTGATTTTTTTTCACGGTGATGGAAGCCACTAAAACAGTGATATCTATATCCATAAGAGAAAGGAAATATGAAGTATCAAGTTCTTAAATGTAATTTAAAAAAATTGAAGAGCCCTACTCTTCCTCTTCATCACATAGGCAGCACCTTTGAAGTAAACAAATCTCTAACTTGATCAATTTTTTGTAGTGCAGATCACAGTATGATCCAACCCAGCCTCTGATGGTCAGCTGCATCATAAGCTCCGTGGCCTCAGCTCTGGGAATATGCTCAGAATTTGCAGTTCTCTGGAGGCTGGGAGCAGGAAATATCTGAGCTGAACAGAAGTCTGCCTTCCGTCTTTGTAGCTCCAGCAGTTCAAATTAAGGGTTCAAAGCATCATACATCAAAGAAGCGACTTCTAGAATGTAGTGGTTTTGAAGGCCAAATGAATACCATGGTTATATTTTTAGAGGTGATTTTTCATGGTGTGAACCTTGCGTTGGAAAGTTTTTCAATATAATTGGTTTCCTTTATAATTCTTAGAGATCTGAGGAGCCCACAGGCTTTACCAGACTGCCAAGGAATCCACAGCACAAAATGTTTGAGAAACCCTGATCTAGAGTGTTGGGGACTAGTAGGTATTGGCTGGGGCTCACCACTCCGTTCAACCAGGCTTGAGATGAGAGCTGGATTCTACGTCTATCAGGAAACCAGCCCTGTAAGAGTCAAATAGGACCCTGGAATTCAGTATGTTCTCAGGTCCCCAGAGTTCAATTTAACACCCTTTCATTCCCTGTCTCTCTGATCAACATGCACATTCACTGTGGCTAGTCGAATAGACTCAACTCCACAAACAGCTTTAAAAACCTTGTTTTACACACTGAATTTCTCACCATTGACTTCTAAGTGGTTAACATAATGTCTCTATAAACTAAGCTTGATATAAATACAGATTCAACATTATTTTATAGGAAAAATGGTCAAATGTCTAATAGTGAGATAGTTCTTTGTCAGTTTTAGACGTTCTTCTCTATTGTCCTGTTGTCTTCTGAGAATTTAATGCTATCGTCATGGATTGTGTTGACGGGGACATATTTTAGGCAAAAGAAACTCAACTACTGTGTTTTATAAACACTTGGGGAACAAACAAACTTTGTTTATGCTTTGCTGAGCAGTTTCTGTCATTTATAAATCCATTTATGTTTGAAAATGAAATTTAATATATACATCTCTAAATGGTTTACCCATCTAAAACTGGTTTGTAAAAATCCAAAGTCAAGGCTGTTTTGATTTTTTTTATATCTTTTGCCTTCCAGTAGATTGCAAACAGTCCTACTTCACATTCTTTAATTCCAGTAAAATCCAGAATTTCCAGTGAAGTGGAATCACTGGAAGGAAGTCCTATGGGGCTGAGGAAGCCTGGGTTCAGATACAATTCTAGAACTCACCTGCTGTGTGTTGGAGAGATTTGGCCACATTCCTTCACCTGGTGTTTCTCAACTTGGTGACAAATTATAAACACCCAAAAGCTTTAAAATATGATTACCCAGGTCCGCATAAAATATCATTACCCCAGGTTTGGGTTTAAATAGTTTGGTATGGAGTCTAGGCCTCCATATATATATATATATATATATATATATATATATATATATATTTTTTTTT
>NW_006772445.1:257408-263771 GCF_000442215.2 Lipotes vexillifer | reverse complement strand
TTTTTTTTTTTTTTTTTTTTTTTTTTTTTTTTTTTTTTTTTTTTGCGGTACGCGGGCCTCTCACTGTTGTGGCCTCTTCCGTTGCGGGGCACAGACTCTGGACGCGCAGGCTCAGCAGCCATGGCTCACGGGCCCAGCCACGCCGCGGCCTGTGGGATCATCCCGGACCGGGGCACAAACCTGTGTTCCCTGCATCGGCAGGCAGACTCTCAACCACTGTGCCACCAGGGAAGCCCGAGACTCATACATTATTATTTTTGATTATTGTTTTTGTTGATATTAAAGCAAGAAGAATATACCCTTTATGTAGGTTACTGGCTACATAGGATCATTTGAGGAGGTGCTTTGGGTCAGATTCCCCAGCAGCAGAGCCTGAACCCTATAGGGATTTTGTTACGTATGATTCAGTGAGGGAGTGCTCCCAGGAGAAAGGGAGTAAGGTAAGTCAGCTTGGGTAAAAGAAGCAGCTAAACAATGATGTGCTCTCAGGAGAACTCTGTCTTCAGTCAGCTCCATAGGGAGCTCGAGAGCATCCATAGCACCACAGAGTTTGTCCCACCTGGGGCAAGCGGGACAGCCTTTTGTACCCCAGTGACAGATTTTGAATGAAGACAATTCTCTGGAGAAGAGAGGCAGCTGTGCACCATAGCAGTCAGACTCACTACAGCTGGAATGTGTATATTGGCTGATAAATGAGTCCTGGAAAGAATACCCACAGCATTTTATCCCCTGCTCCAAATATCCTCCCATCTGCCATTTCATGTTAATAGTTTCATTCTCTTGGGTATTTAAGAGTCTTTGGTAAGATGAAAATATCCTTTGTATTGGTCATACCTTAGGTTGGTACCTTAGCTGTCAAGGGAGAGGAGACAGATATTTATTGAGCACCTACTAGGTTTTAGTCACTGTGACATGCTATCATCATTCACAAAAATTTTCTTACATAATTCAAGGGATACTTCAGTGAGAAGTGCTTGATGGTCTGAGATCAAAATACGCCTAAGAAAGATATTTAAAGAAAAGGAGTAATTTCAAGGGAGATAAGACTAAACTCTTTGAGGACATGCACCAAATGTTAGTATCTTTGTGTATTTCCAGTGCAACATAAAAATTATTCAGGAAATCTATGCTAAACACATCAGTAAATAAATGGCACTAGGAAACAGAATGATGACAGAGAAAATCTATTAGCAGAATTTTGTCTGCTCACAATTTTCCCCAGAGTTAGGGGAAAAAAAGAAACCCAAAAGATAGGGATTAGATTTAGACTTAACAAAACACAGAAACCTATACGAAAATGGCACTGGTGCTGCATAATGACAGAATTTCTATTCATGATTTTTTTAAATCGAAAGTCTAGTATTATTCTGAGGAATTTATCCTAAAATATGCTTGATTTAATGCAATACCCTACAAATTACCAATTGTGTCAATATTCTGTAGATTCCTCCTTTGTGAACCATGGTTAGAGCTTTGTTGATTTGATAATCACAGTGGAAAACATTTGTTCATTTCCTTACAATCTTCCAGGCAGAATGCCCATCAGATTTTCATCAACTTTGCAAACACATTCTTCTGGCATGGAACATGATTTCATTAAATTGTGCTGGAACTTTCTTCCGGAGTTACACAAAACGAACTGCAGGTGTGAGTTGGGTTTTTTTTCACTCCCCTACACTGTACTGCCATCCTTATAAACTCCAGTCTGCTGTCTAATCAAAGGAGGGTTCAGAAAATTCACCTTTTTCCTGTCATTAACAAGTCCCTTTACCAATAAAAATGGCTGATTTGTATCCTAAGAATACTGGGTTTTGATCATTTTTAATCCTTAAACATCAGTACCAGAAAGATCAAAATTTGCAAAAATAAACAGTCATGTATTCACTTCCTCATTTCTATCATCTTGCAGCTGTCTGAAAACCATGATCTCCTGTGGGCCTACCCAACCATTTGAAGTTTGCAGTATTTTCCGTTCAAAACATCAACGTATAAGCAAGTGTTTTATTTAAAATTAGTAAAAGGGAAACCAGCTAAAGATATTTTAGGGTCAGAAATACAGATATAAATATGCTGGCCTTTATCTAAGAACAAAGTACTGTGATAAGACATAGGCTCCTTGGAATTCCTCTTTTATGGGTAATAGATTTACACTAATTTGTTTATAGCCTCTCCATAGTCACTGTGGTGCTCTCCTGACAGAGCCAGAACTGCTTGGATTAGCCCGGCCTCTGGTAAGGGAACAAAATAAAACTATTTGGTATCAAACACAAGGTTTGCTTCCATCCAGTACTCTCACCTCCTAGATCTCTACCTTTTCTCTTCCCTGACCCATGTGAGTGAAGGATTTAATATGCCAAAGAGTATCCCAAAGGTGGGATATCTAGGTGAAGCAGAGTCCTGGCAGAGCAGCTATAACTCCAGGGCACAGTTTAACTCCACCTCTTTCTCCTGAAAGAAGCATATCGCAATGGAATAGAAGAAGATTGGAAATCATAACAAGGTGGATACTTTGAATCCACTGTATTACTTACTATTCATGATTCCTTTGAAAATGTTGCTCCTTTAACTATTATGAGTCCCACATGACCTGTGACATATACAACAATGCATTACCGCACTGTAGATGCTCAAACCAGTACATCAACAGGCCACTCACAAACGTGGTCAACAGTTCACCCCTGATTGCTATGTACAGCCACTAGGGGAAGTGTGATAGCAGCAGGGGCAGTATTAGGGAGGGGTTAGAAGACCTGATTACCTGTGCACCATGGATACATCTTTCCAAGTTTTACTTCAATGTTATAAGACTGTATTAGATGATTTCTAAAGTCTCTGAACAGAAACTTAAAATCAGAGAGCCTTATTTCTCCAATAATCAGGTAATTAGTCCTTAGAGATCAGTTAATAAAACCCTCTTATAGACCTGGAGAGGTGAGGTCAGTGGAAACGCACATAGTGTTAATGATGAGGGCAGCATGGTGAACACAGGCTCCATCATACACTTGGTCAAGGATTATCTCTAATCTTTTCAATAATTAAGAACAGTAAGATATCATCCTCTTTTACAGGTGAGGAGACAGATTTCTAATGGTTAAAAGACTTGACCAAGCTATCGCACCAAGTTATACAGAGAACCCTTCTGTTGAAGCCATGTATTTTCAAGTATACCACAGGTTTTGCTACATCTAGAACTAAAACACTGTCTCCTCCTCTTTGGGACTTTTAAAATTCTATGACTATCCTAAATGTCCAACAAGAGGATACTGTAAATACATTATAGCATAGCTACAGAATGCAGTGCCAGTAAGTAAAAATGACGTGACTCATTCAAATATATTGTTGAGGGAAAGACATAATGTAACAAGTTGATTCTATAAATGTATTTTTTAGATATATAAATACATCAAAATGTTCATAGAAGTTGAGTTTGGGAGGTAGAATTTGGGGTGAATTCTAGTTTTTCTTTTTCCCTGTGAGAGTTTCTAAATTTTCTACAATGAATAACCATGACCTTGTTGCTTAACTATGTTGAGCCTCAGTTTGCTCAACTGCAAAATGGGGATAATCATGGTACTTGTCTCATAGGGTTTATTGTCTGGGTCATATGACAAAATTTTGTAAAATGCTCAGGCTAGCGCCTGGCCCATTGTATGCACTAAATATTTGTTAGTCACTGAGAGAAGAAAAAAAACCTTTGTTTTAAAATGAGTTCTGTTTTTTCTTAAATTGGTGTCTAACATATAATTTATTTTAAAAGTCAATTAAGCTAAAACTAACTTAAATTTTTTGCAAGATTACCATCATTCTGGAAGATAATTGTAGTCACTGGGAGGTCTAGGCCAAGCAAAGCTGGGCTATAGCCTATTTTTATTGAGGCCAAGACTTCAAGTAGTGATGTACTTGATGCTATATAATTAAAACATAAAAGTTACTAAAATGCAAGTGCAGCAGAAGCTCCAGCTGGAGACTAAACTGTGTTGTTTGCCCTGGGATTTAGGTTATGTCTCAGCATGTCCAAGAGACTAGTAAAGGCTACCTCTGATGCATCTATTTGCCCGAGGGACTGAGGATTCTTCTGGGAAAACACCTAGGGGAATAAAGTGCAGACACTCCAGTTTGAATAAGAAACAACAGGCAGGCTTACAGGAGAAAGTTGATATTGAGATGTGTTTATTATACTTTGGACAAGTAAGTGGAATGTCCTACTGACCAAGATTCAAGGAGGGATGGTCAGAGCTGGCTTTAGAGAAGGACAGGGAGTCATATATGGAAATTTAACAAGGATCTAAGGAGGTTCCCTGGAGTGACAATGTTCATGGATCGATAAATATACGGGCCTGCTGGTTGGGCCTATTTTAGAAAAGAAAATTTGCTTTCTTGTTAGGTAAATTCCAAAACCAGCGAATGTGGTCTCCAGAATCGAGGGGATATTCTTAGAATCCCAGAGAATGTAAATCAGCATCGTGCCCCGGTCCGGGAAGATCCAACATGCCGTGGAGCAGCTGGGCCCATGAGCGATGGCCGCTGACCCTGCGCGTCCACAGCCTCTGTTCTGCAATGGGAGATGCCACAGCAGGGAGAGGCCCAAATTCCCCAAAAAAAAAAAAAAAAAAAAAGTGCTACATAAAACCCTCTGCTCATGTTTTCATTTTTTCCAGTGTCTTTTTAGGATGAGCCCTGACAGATAGTTGAACAACTGCCCTTTGGACGGTGGCTGCAGAGAGCTGAGCAAAGGGCCTGGGAATTCTGAAATACGGAGCAGATGAAATTCTTAAAACTTGATTATCTTGAGTTCTCTAACATTCTTTTATCTGTCAACATTATCATATTAAATTTTTTATCATGCCTGAAATGTTTATTCCTGCAGTGAAAATCACTCCAGGTTGCAGTTTTTCCCCCTCTCAAATATATTGCTATTTCTCAAGATGGTTGTTTTTATTTCATCATCCATCATGATAAAAACTGGCATAACCTGGAGCTTGACTGTTTACTATCTTTGGATTAGTATTTCTTAGGGTGACACACCTATTCCATTGAGTAAAATTCTAAGCTGCAGTAGGCTGGGGGCTGTGACTGTCAGCATTCAGAAAAGGAACATATAACAAACACAGTGCAATGGCAGTCAATTGTGAGGGTTTTCCTGGTCTCAGTAGGAACAGATTTTTGCCATAAACATCACAGGGGTATGTATCTTGGTTTTATAGGAAATCACACACCTCCAGGTGGGTGATCTTATGATGCTCTGATCATCATCTTAAAGAAGAGATTCCAGTCTTCCTCTCCCACACGTTCTTGGAAGGACCTAATACCTTGTACAGCTGTATTCCGTCTCATTTCTATTCCTAAAGAGAAGAGATGGGTTAATAGCTGTATAGACAGAAAATTGTTTTCAGAAGGAGTTGGGAACGGAGCTGTAAAACCATAATATCTTCCAGACCAACATTTTGTTATTCAGGCAATCATAACAGACACTCAGTATTATATTCAGACAGAGGGCTTTTCTCCTCTTTTCCAATTCCCCTTTAGAGCCTGACTTCTTTTAATAATATCTCTTCATACTTGGCTTCTCAAGCAAGAGCCCCATCTTAATATTTTTGAAAGTGAGCTCTCTCTATCAATTGTCTTGACTCAAATTTTCCTATATCAGCCCTGCTCTTCCATTTATGATAATTTTAGATTCTCAGATCACATTTTCTTCTTATATCTCTTCTGTCTTCAGATTCACCTATCCAAAATATCTTTGTTAATACTTGATACCTGCATCAATTCTCCAATGGTACATTGGGTTCCTGGGTCCCCTCAGTTGTGTAACTTTCCTTCTACTTTCTTGCCTGTCTACAGAACCTCATCATTTGAATGTGTTTAAAAGTTCCTTGGCTTTGTTTCGGTTTTCCTTGTCAAGTAAAGTTCCCTTTATTATACAAGTTCCAACTCTTCACTGACTTTTAGAGAAAATATGTGCTTGTCATTCAGATCCAACCTATGTCATTCATGTTTGTAAAGTTATTCTTACTTCACTGAACTGGTCTCAATTTACTGACCTTGTTTTTAATTTCTCTACTGGCATTTTTCTTGGGCAGTTTTTTCCTCACTGTTTTAAAGTTCTAAGCCCTAGCCTGCTAGATGGGGGCAAATCCTCATTATTAAGAAAAATCTTTGCTAATATTTCCAGGTCACAGTAGCATTCAAGGGCAGCCGGCTCTGCCACAGAGCTTTATTTTTGCTAAGAACTACATAACTACCCGCATCAACTTTATTTATCAGAAAAATAAAGCCAGTCCTTCTCCCTTCCCCTGAGAAAAAAGAACCAATGGGATTCCAAGGAATAACTTACCACTGTAAGTCTTCATCTGTCTCTTTCCC